>NC_025997.2:55388374-55575817 GCF_000442705.2 Elaeis guineensis
TTATTTGGGGCATCCCAAGTGGGTGTGAAAGTGGGTGCAAAGTGGATGTCATAAGTGATGGCAATTATATCTCATGTAGGAGTCCTTTCATGAGTATTGGATCAATTCAAATCAGATTTGAATAAAGAATCCTCCTCTCATTGGGTCATAACAATCATCTATAAATAAAGATGGTCTCTACCTATGGATGAGAGAAGAGAATAGAATAGCAAACAAATCAAATTGAGAGAAGAGAAAAAGGGAGAGAGACAGGTGTGTGAAGAGAGAGATCCTTCATCTTCTACATCTCTCCCTTTGTTGCCGCCTCCTTTCCTTAGGCATGGATCCTTCTTGGGTATCTCATCTACTGGTGTGAGGTATCACATCATCAAATCTCATCCCTCGATTGATTGAGTTGCGAAGCTAATTGGATTGGAGTTCATCCTGCTTTCCTACGGCATCTGACATGCATGCGAAGTAGAGGGTCTATATATCCAGGCCTCCGTGAAGATTTATATCAGATAATTTAAGATTTGATCCCTGATTTCACTGTGATTCAGGTAAGGATTTGGTCCTTAAACAAGTATAACATTAAAAAAAAATTTAGATGCAACCAGGGCATTCTAGAGGAAAACTGTTTCCTTCCCTTCAAGGGGTGTAATAAGTGGTATATTTTTATATTTAACTGAAGATATTTTTTATAATTTATGATGCTAACATTTTCTTAAAAATCTAATTTTAATGAATAAATTAAATTTTTTGTAAAAATAAATAATTTTTAAAAAATATGAAATTCGAGCATATTTATGAAAAATAGATGTTGATTTAATTGAGTAATTTAAGCACCAAAATAATGAAAAAATTTTAAAAAATTTAATGCATATATTTTTTTATTTTAAAGATAAAAATTGGAGCAAAAATCAAGCCAAAATATCCTAAAAAATATTGAAAATTACTTTCAGTGCATGGTGGACCGGCCGCTCGGTCCACAGAATCAACGGTGTGATCCACAAGAAAGTTCACGATCCACAGGTGCGGTCCACAATGGAAGGAAGGCTTTTTGCGCTAATCGACGGTCCAGATCAAATCTAAAGCTCGATCCAACGGCTGTTGTGGTTTCCGACTTTGTTAAGGAGAGATTTGCACAATCCGATGGTCAGATATCAATCAAAGATGCGATCGGATGGCTGTGATTGAATCCAACATTGATAAAAATTAAAACTATGATTTTTAGGTAGATCTGAGCCATCCGAAGTTGATCCGATGGTCAGAAATAATTATAAAGGGTATTATACGAATTCTAAGGGTTTTAGGATTCCTTTTCCTACCAAAAAAATATAAAAAATTCACCTATAAATAGTGGATCTGGGAATAAGAGTAGAGAGAAGAAAAAATCAAAGAAAAAGTAAAAAAAATAGAAAAAAAATTAAGGAGCTTTAGGGATCAAATATTGAGAGATTATGGAGCTAGAGATCTTGATGTGTGGCTAGATCCCTTCAATCTAGGAATACGATGAAGCTTGTAAACGGGTTTTTATTTTTTTTTATATTTAATTTTTATGTAATAAAATTATGCTTTTATTTCATATCTTTTTATTTTTTTTGAGGTATTGATCCAGCCTACACGATCTATACCCTCTATTGACGTGTTGTGATCTCTAGATACGGTATGTGCTTAAGAGAGATAGATCATGGTATGTTAGATTAAATTTTATATCTGGTAATTGAATTTAGATAGTTTATACTCTGACAGGACAAGCTATAATCTACTGATACAGTCTGTATCCCTTAGAGATAAGCTATACTAATACCTTAATCACATGAATTAATGTTGCAACATAAAAAAGAAGAAAATAAATCTAATTTGTATGGTGGCTTTAAAATTTTTGAGTTATTTTTTTGAATTATTTTTTTATAAATTAATTTATACTTTTAATTTAGTTTTTCCTATTCTATTTCTTCCTTCTACAATCAATTCTCTTTTATTTCTTCTTAAACAAAAAAATAATCGCCCTAAATCCTTATGGAAACGATCTCTACTCACCCTATCTATATAGTTTGATTTGGTTTTTATTCTTGACCGCCTACGACAGTGATTACCTACATGCCATAAGAGTATCCCATCGAATGAGAAGAGAGGACCTTGAAACCCTTTTTGCTCCTATGATCGGACGGCCTAGTGATCAATCCAATCTAAGTACTTGCTAATCAGATCATTTAATCTAATCACATATCATATATGCATTGTTGGGTATAAAATACCTCCCAGCCGAAGTTCGTGACAGGAGTGACCCTCTGGGGATTCTACCGACTTCCGACCTTTGGCGACATCTCTCGAACCTCTCAAGCGGCCGAGCCTCCGCAACACTCTCAAGTTTTGCCGACGGATAAGCCCCTACCAACGTCGACCAAATTCTTCACGACAGACGGACTCCTACGGGAGCCGGAGTCCGCCCCCGACTTCAATTGCAGGTAGACTTCGTCCGGACTCCTACGAGAGTCGAACTCCACCCCCGACTTCAATTGCAGGTAGATTTCGTTCGGACTCCTACGGGAGCCGGACTCCGCCCCCGACTTCAATTGCAGGAAGACTTCGTCCGGACTCCTACGAGAGCCAGACTTCCACCCCGACTTCAATTGCAGGTAGACTTCGTCCAGACTCCTACGAGAGCCAGACTCTGCCCCCGACTTTAATTGCAGGTAGACTTCATCTGAACTCCTATGGGAGCTGGACTCCGCCTCCGACTTCAATTGCAGGTAGACTTCGTCCGGACTCCTATGGGAGCCGGACTCAGCCCCCAACTTTAATTGCAGGTAGACTTCGTCCGGACTCCTACGGGAGCCAGACTTCACCTCCGACTTCAATTGCAGGTAGACTTCGCCCGGACTCCTACGGGAGCCGGACTGTGCCCCCGACTTCAATTGCAGGTAGACTTCGTCCGGACTCCTATGGGAGCCGGACTCCGTCCCCGACTTTAATTGCAGGTAGACTTCGCCCGGATTCCTACGGGAGCCGGACTTCGCCCACGACTTCAATTGCAGGTAGACTTCGCTCGGACTCCTACGGGAGCCGGACTCCGCCCCCGACTTTAATTACAGGTAGACTTCGTCCGGACTCCTACGGGAGCCAGACTCCGCTCCTGACTTTAATTGTAGGTAGACTTCACCCGGACTCCTACGAAATCCGGACTTCATCCCCGACTTTGACTACAGGAAGACCTCATCCAGACTCCTACGAGAGCCGGACTCCGAGCTCGTACTGCAAGCGATCCACTCCGAGTTTCCGCTACAAATGATCTACTTCAAATTTCTACCACGAACAGTCCGTGCCGGATTCCCACCGTAAGCCTTCACCCAAGCTTCCATTATGGATGAATTCCTTTCAGATTTCTGTTGCAGACAGGCCTTGGCCGAGACTCCTCAACAAATGATCCCCATCCGGGCTTCTACGGAGATCGAACTCCAACCGAACTTCGACCAACAGACCTGGACCCCCTGGCAGGCCGCAGTAACGGCCACGACTCTGCTCCACTTCCTGCAATGGATTCCATGCGGCTCCATCACTCCCTGGCAGGCCGCAGTAACGGCCACGACTCTGCTCCACTTCCTGCAACAGATTCTGTACGGCTCCATCACTCCCTGGCAGGCCGCAGTAACAGCCACGACTCTGCTCCACTTCCTGCGATGGATTTCGCACGGCTCCATCACTCCCTGGCAGACCACAATAATGGCCACGATTCTGCTCCACTTTTTGCGATGGATACCGCACGGTTCCTCCACCCTCTGGCAAGTCGCGACAACGGACACCGCTCCACTCCCCGCAACAGACTCCACGTGGCATGTCCCGATGATGGCCATGATTCCACTCCACTACTCTTCGTAACAAACTCCTCCTGACCCTGAGCAGCCCACTACCAGATGATTACAAACATCGCTATCAGTCTGTTGTCTCCTCCACCTATCAAAGGGGGACCCCAGATACGTTATTCTCTAAGCTCTAATTTCTATCCCAAAAACTCTGCTAAAATTTTTGTTCGAGCACTCCATTCTTGTTGAGGTAAAGAACTGACTTGAGCATTGAAGGGTCTTGTCAGAGCAACCCCAACTCCGGTTTAGACTTCTTTTGCAGGTCCCAGCGGCGACTGCGACTCCTTCGACTCCAGCTTCTCCGACGTAGGCGGATTTTTGCACCAACATGCATAAATTTATATCTAATCTAAATTATATCAGATCATATTATAATTTTAGATCACATCTAAATCAAATCATAAATATCACATGCATGATATAAAATCAGATTTTATCAAGGATCAGCACAAACTAGGACAACCTTTTTTCACTGTAAATGATAAACCTTACAGCAGGATAATCTTATATCAATTTGTGTGATCCATCATTAATTAAATTTAGATCTAAATTTCATATATCAGATCTAAATAAAATTAAATTTTAAATTTAATATGCACATAAATCATATCATAATGAACCTAGGCTCTGATACCACCGTTAGGATGCGTAGGTGATTTCATGCATGTATTTTGAAACTTTTTTAAAAAATTATAGTGAAAGACAACTAGGTTAATCAAATTAATCTAATATGCATATGATCTAATCATCAAATCAACCTATTCTAGGATCTATAACATAATATATTGCATATAAAATCTGAAAGATATTGAAGATAAAATCAGCATGGATGCATGTGAGCAGTAGATCACATCTACTTCTAATTTGAGTTCAGAACTCGATACCTGAGCATAGATCGATGATCATCACTATTGAGAAGATGGTAGAGAAGGTCTTTGCTGATTGCTCATAGCCGCACACATATCCGGCCTCTACAAAAAATTCACTCGAAGCCTCGATCTGTTCGATCTTCTTGGGAGTGTTAGCTGAACTAGATCCTTTCTTCAAATCTCTGAAACCTTTCTAGAAATTGAAGATAGACTTCTAGAGGAGATAAGAAAGTGAAAGAAAGATAGAAAAGAAAATATTTTTTTTTTAAATTTATTCTCTCTTCCCAAACCCTTAGAACCAAAAATTTGAAATTCAGGTTTTTGCGCACACCCCAAGAGAAAGAACCCTCCTCTCTATTTTTCACATCATGAACTATGCCTAAGCTTCCTTCATGTGAAAGCTTCTCTTTTGATATCTTACACACAAAAAAAACTACAAAAGCCCCTTTTATAGGCATGTAAGGAGGTGGGGTGAAGAGTCCTAGTGATCCTGGACTCTTATAGGATTCCACCTCCCTTCACAATTCTACATCTCAAAATATATTAAAAAAATATGAAACACTACTTTCTATATTTTTTTATGCTAAATCAATTCTCCAACTAATCTCTCACAAAATATCTCCTTAAAATATTGCACATATAAGGAGAAAAAAATTATTGGCATGGAGAGGTTGATCTGGATGAGAATAGATTCTCCTGATAAGAAATATTTTGAAATCTAATTTTAGAATCTTTCTTTTATCAAAACTAAATTAGATTTGGATATGAGAAAGAAAAGGGAAGGTACTCATCTATGTGAAAAAATCTCATACAAAATAATTTTGTTCGTGAAGATATATAGCGTGCAAACTGGGTTAGCATGTAGAGAAGAGTCCTATTCCAATAAGGACTCTTAATTTTCTTATTTGGATCCAAACCAAATCATATTTGGTTCAGCCTAAATAAAATATATAAAACTCAATATAATTAGGTTCATAAATTTTTAATCAAATTTTAAATAAATTAAGAATTGATTGAACCTAAGTCCTGATCAAATCAAAAAAAATTCTTTCTTAGCGATCAGGTTATCTCATAACCTAATCGAGTGAAACCTAATTGAATTGAATTTAATTAGATTTTATTTAATCCTCTTTACTCAATTAAATTGAGCTAATCAGTAATCTAATTACTAATTAATTTTTTATTAATTCACCAATACTTGATAAATTAATTTTTTACAATTTTTGTATAAGGTTAACCATCAATTAAATTGATGATTAAGTCTTTGAATGATTCTTAATCATTGATCAGCCACATGATCAGTCAGAAACTTCTTTTGAATGCGATCCCATAGGTTTGAACCTAAGTCGGTAGCACAGAAATAACTTTCTGAACCAATTGATGTAACCATCTAGCAATGGTGACCCGACGTCCGGATAGGTCGAATGATGGAGAAGCAACATTTAGGAACCTATTGGCATATGGTTACCATATAATTTATGAAGGAACCAGATCTAGGGTTTCAGGGTTAGATCTTGAAACTTTTTCAAGATCATGCAGCGGAAGATTAAAATAAATCAAAATTTAGTTTCTAAAATCAGAGAATCCCTAGATCTAAGATCTTATTACATGATTATTACATAGGATTAAATCAAAAATTAAAATATATAGAGTATGAACTATATGTTGATCATATCAACATGTTTCTATACTACATCTAATATATGTATTAAATAATAGATCAGATCTATTACCTTGCAAGTTAGATGTTCTAACCTTACTGATCCGGGCTTGAAGATAATGTTGCAAGCCGCACATGCATCTGGCCTCTAGGAGTCATCCACACGAGCCCATGAATCTCGACCAGAAGTCCTGCTTCAGGAAATCAGCATAGTATGCTAGTACTGTGCTGATCCTTCTTTGATGGTTGATCAGGTGCCTCCTTCTTCTTGATTTGGGCTCTTCCAAAGATGAGAAGTAGGAGGAGAAGTTTTAGATATGAGATGCTCTCAGAAAACTCAAGATGGAGGAAGGGAAGAGATGAAAACAAATAACCCTAGAAGAAGACCCTCTTCTTCTTCTCGTTTCTGTCTCTAGACACCCTATCTTGTATCTATTATATCTCCATGATCCAAAGGTCTTTCTTTCTAATTTTTGGATGACCCAAAGGTATCTCAAATATCTGTCTTCTACAAAACTTTCATAAAGAAACTCATTTTATAGAAAGAGATATGATAGAGTCCTTGTCTAGGTCAAATACCTAGTCAAGGCTTATCCAAACATTGCAAGATAAGGGGTGCCCAACTCTTGAGCATCTCCTCCTTATTTTTATGCATGAATTATCAAAAAAGGGTGCACAATGTATACCCTAAAAGTCATGAAAATTTCAAAAAAAATTTGGATAAATTCGGTGCAAAATTGAAAGAGTTTTGGATTTCTAAAACTCTATCTCATAGAATTCGAAATCCAAACTTATTCCTCTTTGATTTGATCCAAACCACCTTCCATGTAAGAAAGAAGATAGAAAACCTTTTGTGGATATGGGAGAGACCTAGGAGAGGGCTTTTGTCACATAAAATAAGAGGGGATTGGCATGGAATAAGAGAGAGGGCGTGGGGGGGTTATGTGACGCAAGGTGGAATCCTATTCTTACTAGGATTCTAACTCATGACTTGTTTTAATTTGGTTTCTCAAACCAAATCAATCCAAAATTAGATCAACCCAATTAAAATAGGTCTTAACCCAATTAAGAACCTAATTTAATCAGATTAAATTATATTTAAATCTGATTTAATTTTCTAATCAAATTAGAAATTAGGTTGACCCAATCTTAATTGAATTAGGACTAGTTTTTCCTTGCAATTGGCTTATCCAATAAATCAATTGGATTTGATCCAATGAAGCCCAAATCAAATCTAATTAAATTATATTTAATTAGACTTAATCTCAATCCATTGGCTTAATCAAATTAAGCCAATTAGCAATCAACTTGCTAATCGATCCTCCTGCAACACTTGCACTAGGTTAAATATCAATCGTATTGATCATTTAACCCTAGAACGATTCTTAATCGTTGATCAACCATCTGATCAGATCATGAAATCTAATGTGTGTGACCTCATAGGTTCGAACCTAAGCCGGTAGCATAGGAATAAATTTCTGTACCAATCGAAGTGACCATCTAGTAATGGTACCCGATGATCAGATAGGTCGAATGTGTAGAACAACATCCTTAGAACCATGCGGATATAGTTTCCATATAATTCATCCCCTTGACCAAAATGATCATAGGATATCTCAGAGTTCAACTATCAACTCTGATCAGGTTGTCCATATTGTATTTCAAAATATCAAATCCATCTGATGGATTACCCTAGCCAAGGTTTTGCTAAATTGAAATACAACGATTCATTCTTCTCCAACTCTAGGAGTGGTCAATCCCATCTCGATCATACTTTGACTTTGCAAGTACTTGACTGTGCCCAGAAACCTTCCATCTCTGAATTAAAATTTTAGTTAGTCCAGTACCAAAGCATAGTGAATTGCTTGCAAGTCATTGAGGCGATCTCAGATCTAAGGGACACTTATACCTATATCCCAGCAAAGATATTTTCAACAGCAGAATACTCTGGAGTTGATCATGTTCAATGATGATGTACCCTTACATCTCACCTGTATGCCATACCAGTGTCTCCACACTCCTTGGTTAAGAGGACAACCAACCCATATGGCCTACAGTGACCTATGCTCGATAGAAGCTGTCATCCTTATTAACAGCTTATCATTTGGTCGTAAACAGTTTTAAGGACTAATCGATAAATCTTCTCTTTATCGAACTTAAATAGTCCTAAGGACTTCATCATAACAACGGAGTTCATTAGAAGATGAAAGCTTATGATGAAGATGCCAAATATATTTTATTTATTAACAAATCAATTATAATACTTGGTTGCTCAACCGTCAACAGCTTGACGATTGGCTTTTGGGACATATTTCTCAATAATTTATCCCTTTGATCCTAATGCTCAAGGATGACCTAAGATTTAACTATCAATTATAGATAAGTCATCCATATTATATTTCAATCTTTTTTAAATCCATCATATGGATTATCCAGATCGAGGTTTTGCTAAATTAAAATACATTGATACATTAACTCCTACTAATTCGGAGGGGTCAATCCCATCTTGACTCATGCACCAACTTGATAAGTACTTGATTATATCCAAAAATCTTTCATCATTGAATTAGAAATTTAGTTAGTCCGGCATCAAAGTACAGTGAGTTGCTTACAAGTCATCAAGATCGAAGGGATACTTATACCCATACCCTTCATGAGCTACCCTTGACAGTAGAGTACTCTGTAGTTGGTCACATTTAGTGATGTACTCCTACATTTCACCTGCATGCCATACCAGTGTCTTCACACCATTTGGTTACAAGGACAACCAATGCATATGGCACACAACGACCTACATTTGATATCGCTATCATCTTAGTAATAGCATATCATTTGGTCGTGAACCAATTTAAGGACTACATGATAAATCCTTCTTTATCAATCAAAGTAGTCCTAAGAACTTTATCACAACATAGAAGTTCATTGGAAGATATAATCTTGTGATAAAAAATATCAAATAACTTTTATTTTTTATCAATTCATATACATTTATAATTAGCACAATGTCAAAAGATTGGCTTTGGGATATATTTTCTAACATGAACAATTTAGATTCTTCCCAATAATAATGTTTGACCTATGAGAAGAATCGATCCTTCTCCTATTTTATCCAATGGAAAGGAACTTGCCCTATTGCTAAGTAGTTAATGATGTGGACAAACAATTGGATTTGGTCAGAGGAGGTTGTAAAAGGTTGTTCGTCAGAAAATTTCTCCTTGACCTCATCTGTACCCATCGTGTGATCAACTAAGATTCTAAAAATATGGTCAGCTACCATATTTTCAGAATCCTTCTTGTCTCAGATTTCTAGATCAAATTCTTGGAGCACAAGGATCCATTGATCAATCATGATTTATTATCTTTCTTTAAGAGTAGATGTTTCAGAGCTGCATCATCAGAATACACTAGAACCCTCGACCCTAATAGATATAAACAAAATTTTTCAAGGGTGAATACTACCGCTAGTAGCTTTTTCTCTATTGTGATGTAGTTCAATTGGGCATCAGATAGAGTTTTACTAGCATAATAGATCACATGTGGCTCTTTGTTGATTCTTTGACCTAAGATAGCCCCTATTGTAAAATCAAAAGCGTCACACATGATTTCAAATGGGAAGGACCAATCAGGGGGTTTTATTATGGATGCTGTTGTCAGGGCTGTTCGCAATGTATGGAAGTCTTGGAGATATTCTTCATTAAAGACAGATGGCGTGTCCTTGGCCAGCAGATTGCACAACGATCTCGATATCTTACTAAAATTTTTGATGAAGTATCTATAAAATCTAGCGTGACCTAGAAAGGATCATTGTTGGGTGTAAAACCTCCCCCAGCCGAAGTTCGTGTTCGGGGCGACCCCTCGAGGATACTACAGGCAAGCTTCGTCCGGACTCCTACGGGAGCCGGACTCCATCTTCTACTTCAACTGCAGGCAAGCTTCGTCCGGACTCCTACGGGAACCAGATCTCGTCTCCGACTCCAGCTACAGGCAGACTCCGTCTGGACTCCTACGGGAGCCGGACTTCGTCCCCAACCTCAACTGCTGGAAGGCTCCGTCCAGACTCCTACGGGAGCCGAACTTCATCCTCGACCTCGAACGATGGTAAGTTCCGTCCGGACTCCTACAAGAGCCGGATTTCATCTCCAACCCTGGCTACAGACAAACTTCGTCCAGACTCCTACAGGAGCCGGACTTCGCCCCTGACTTTAATTGCAGGTAGACTTCGCCTAGACTCCTACGGGAGCCAGACCTCATCTCCGACTCCATCTACGGGAAGACTCTGCCCGGACTCCTACGGGAGCCGGACTTCATCCCCGACCTCGACTGATGGTAAACTTCATCCGGGCTCCTACGGGAGCCAGACTTCGTCCCTGACTTTAATTACAGGTGGACTTCGTCCGGACTCCTACGGGAGCCGGACCTCGCCCCCGACTTTGACCGAAGGAAGACTCCCTCCGGACTCCTGCGAGAGCCAGACTCTGAGCTCCTCTCAGACGGGTGGCTACCCACCTCTCTCCGCCAGACACTCCAACCGAACTCCAGCCGATAGGCCTGGACCCCCTGGCAGGCCGCAGCAACGGTCATGACTCTGCTCCACCTCCTGCAACAGATTCCGTGCGGCTCCATCACTCCCTGGCAAGTCACAGTAACGGCCATGATTCTACTCCACTCCCTGCAGCAGATCCTACGCGGCTCCATTACTCCCTAGCAGGCCGTAGTAATGGCCATGATTTCGCTCCACTCCCTGCGGCGGATCCTGTGTGGTTCCACCACTCCCCGGTGAGTCGCGACAACGGACGTCGCTCCACTCCCCGCAACTGATTCCACGTGGTGAGCCATGGTGGCAGCCATGACTCCACCCCATTACTCTTCATGATAAATTCCTCCTGGTCTTGTGCGGCCCAGGAAGAGGCGATCATAAACAGTCGCTATCAATCTGCTGCTCCCCCCATCTATAAAAGAAGACCCCAGATATGTTATTCTCTAAGCTCTATTTTTCTATCCCAAAACTCTGCTAAAATTTTTGTTCGAGCACTCCATTCTTGTTGAGGCAGAGAACTGACTTGAGCATCGGAGGGTCTAGTCGGAGCAACCCCACCTCCGGTTTAGACTTCCTTTGCAGGTCCCGGCGGCGACCACGACTTACTCGATTCCAGCTTCTCCGATGCAAGCGAATTTTTGAACCAACAATCGTATTTGTCAAACCAAAGTGGGGGGTGGTAGTTTTGAGATGACCTCGATTTTGGCTTTGTCTACCTCAATCCCCCTTTCAAAAATAATATGTTCTAATATGATTTCTTTCTGAATCATGAAATGGTTTTTTTTCCAACTTAAAACTAGATTTGTCTCCATGCAGTACTTAAAGACTTTGGAGAGATTATGGAGACAATCCTCTAAGGTGGTTCCAAACATGGAGGAATCATCCATAAAAATTTTAAGATATTTATCCACCATATCTGAGAAAATGGCCAAGATGCATCGTTGAAATGTAGCAGGTGCATTGTAGAGCCTGAATGGCATACGTCGAAAAGTAAAAGTGCCATAGGGACAAGTGAAGGTGGTCTTCTCTTGATCATCCAGAAATATAGATATCTGATTGTACCCCAAATAACTATCCAAGAAATAAAAAAAATGTTAACCCACTAGCCATTCTAGGATTTGGTCGATAAAGGATAACAAAAAATGGTCCTTCCTAATATCGACATTTAGTTTCCTATAGTCAATGTATACTTGCCAACCAAATGGTATGCAAGTGGGAAACAATTCACCTTCTTCATTCTCCACCACAACAATATATAATTTTTTAGGTACTATTTGGGTGGGGCTGACCTATTTATTATCAGATATGAGATAGATGATTCCAGCATCCAACCACTTTACCACCTCTTTCTTTACTACTTCCTGCATGTTTGGATTTAGTCTCCTCTGCATGCCTCGATGGGGTTTGACATCTGCTCATAATGAATATGGTGCATACAGATGGAGGGGTCAATTCCTTTTAGATCAGCAATGGACTAGATGATAGTCTCTTTTTGTTCTTTCAGAACACCAACCAATTATACTTTCTGTCCGAGGTCAAGTCTGATGCAATGATCATCAAAAGGATATCATTAGGTCCTAGGAATGCATACTTGAGTATGGTCGGAAGTGGCTTCCATTCTAATGCAGGTGGTGATTCTAATGATGGAGCTGTGAGTGTATCGACTAATGCAGGCAATGGCTCGTGTACTTCATTATCTAAAGGAGAGTAGTTTCAGCATTTGATGTATCAACTAGAGTATTTACTTTTTCACTACCTCTCTCTATATCACAATCATCTACTCCAAAGTACGTCAAGTGGGTGTCTCAGGAATCATATGCAAAAATCATTGATGTTGCTTTTTCCATGATGTCCTTGAATATATCTATTTCGAAGCAACTATCCATTGATGGTCCTTGGGATGCACCAAACACATTCAGTCTCAATTTTTTATTTCCAAATGATACATCCATGACTCCTATCCTACAATTGATGAACGCATTTATTATAGCTAGGAAGGATCTGCCTAAGATAATGGAAATTTGCTTTGGACTGCCACTTAGCTCCATATCGAGGACTAGAAAATCAATTGAGAAATAGAACTCATCTACCTTTATCAAAATATCCTCGATCATCCCATGTGGTGCCTTAATTGATCTATCAGCTAACTGCAAAGTGACCGACATGGGTTTCAATTCTCCAAATCCAAAAAGTTTATATACTGAGCTAGGTAAAAGGTTCACACTTGCCCTTAGGTCCAAGAGAGCTTGTTCGATGTGAAAGTCTCCTATAATACAAGAAATAGTAGGGGCACCTGAATCTTTAAGCTTTGGAGGGGTAGTGTGCTGGAAGACTGAGGTAGTCTGTTCGGTGAGATATACTTTCTTCGAAAGTTGTGATCGGGATTTACATTTTTAGGTGCATAATTCCTTCGAAAATTTTGTATAAGCTGGGACCTGTTTGATTGTATCTAAAAGAGGGAGATTAATTTGGACTTGTTTAAATAATTTTAACATCTCGTCGAGTCTTCCTCCCTTCTTATCTGTAAGAGTAGGGGCTTTTAGGGCACTCAAAAATGGGGATTTAAGGCAAGTAAGATGATTTCGGTGTAGTTAGTTCATTTGCTACTTTTGGATCCTCTTTGTTTTTGGGTGATTCAGGCTTGGTCAGAGGTCTAGGGTTAGTCTCATTGGTTTTACTTGTGTGTTCAATGACCTTCTCACTTCTGAGAGTCATGATGAAAGAATAGTGCGCTACAAGCCAATCACATGGATAATGCGAAGGGACTTTTCTATATTTTTTTCTACTCATTTGTATAACATTAGTTATTTTATTTATGAGGTATTATATTTTATCATTTACTACATCATATTTTTATGATTATGATGAACCCTATAGATTAGGACAATAATTTTAGGGTCATGATGAGATCATGTCAGTGAGACTTAAAATCTTGATAGCCCCAATCTATAATATTTTCAATCATTGGATCATCAAGTCAGGGGTCGATGATGCTAGTAAGATCGTTACATCCTATGTATGCTCGATGGAGAGAATGGTTGATCTCACAATCACTTATGTGATGATACTAATACAAAAATATAGGTACTCATTAGAGAATGAGTTTACTGAACTGATCCACAGGAAGAACATCTGATGGAGCCTTACAGCATGTCAACAGATGGATCTCTAGTGGGAGTGGTGCATATGATCCTTTGACTTGAGATTATCATGATACCTTGTGTATATGGATCTTTACTTTGATTTATTCCCTAGTATGCAACTTTGAGATGTGTGTGGGATATTCTGAATATGGTGAAGTATGCATGGAAGTTGTGAGTGGTCAATAAGAAATCGATCACTTCTTGTAGGAGGAGAGAACATCCTATGTGATCTCATAGGATGATGACTCTGAGAGTCTCTGGCCAGAGTAGGGATGAACAGTAGAAAAGATTTCTACATATTTATCAACTGAGTCATCATCATCAGATCGAGACACATATAGATAGGCATTTGGGCTTGATATGATTTTATGCCCATGGTCTATCTCGGATGTTGTATGATCGAAGGATTGAATTGTACGTAACTTATCATGAAAGGATAATTTTGGTATTTTTATCAAATTTTATATCTTCTAGATAGTTATGACATGTTGCTAGAAGTTAATCTTAATTTGTGGATTTGTATTAATTAAAAAAATTTAATTTAAAAATTAATTAAAAGACATTCTAATTAATTGATACCTTTGGGCTGATCTAATTAAATTAAGTCCTGATTTTGAGTCCACTGCTAGCTAGATTTGGAACCCAATAGGTCACACACAATAAGAGTTTGGTCTTGGTCCAATCTATTTGGATTTATTATAAATTCAATAGATTAATTGAATTGCTAGCACATGAATTAACTCAAGTTTTCAATTGGATACAGTGCAAAGGTGTTTGTGCTAACCCTTGACTTGTTGCCTTGACCTAATGTGATTAGATTTGAACCTACAAATAAATAGGTGGCTTATCTGAATTTTATGGAAGAGTTCCACAAGTAATGAACATCCTCCACGCCAAACCCTACGCAAGAAAAAAAAATGACACCTCATTTAATTTTGGCATTAAGAAGAGGAGTCCTTCTTTTATACTCCTTTTAATTTCCTTGTTATCATTCCACACATTCCTTTGGTTTTTGCACCATTAGATGGCTCTTCGAAATTGTGAGCACAGATGAGAAGGAAGAGTCCTTCTCTAAGAAGGATCTCCATGCCAAGAATTAAATGGGACACCCTTTCATTTTGTGTGTTCAATATGGAAGAGTTCTTAATGTTTTGGACTCTTGATTTCACACCATTCCTTAATCCGATGTGCCATAAGATGGCACCTTGATTTTTGTACACAGAGGAGGAGTCTTTCTGCTTGTAAAGCACCTCTTATTCCATGCTGTAGGAACCAGATCTAGGGTTTCAGGGTTAGATCTTGAAAATTTTCAAGATCAGATAGTGGAAGACTAAAATAAATTAAAATTTATTTTCTAAAATTAGAGAATCCCTAGATCTAAGATTCTATTACATGATTATTACATAGCATTAAATCAAAAATTAAAATATTTATAAAATAAACTACATGTTTGTCATATCAACATGTTTTTATACTACATCTAATGTATGTATTAAACAATAGATCAGATTACCTTGCAAGTTAGATGTTCTAACCTTGCTGATCCGGGCTTGAGGATGATGTTGCAAACCGCACATGCATCCGATCTCTAGGAGTCATCCACACGAGTCCACGAATCTCGATCAAAAATTCTGCTTCATGAAATCAACACAATATGTTAGTACTGCGCTGATCCTTCTTTGATGGTTGATCAGGTGCCTCCTTCTTGATTTGGGCTCTTCTAAAGATGAGAAGTAGGAGGAGGAGTTTTAGATCAGAGATGCTCTCAGAAAACTCAAGATGGAAGAAGGGAAGAGATGAAACTAACAACCCTAGAAGAAGACCCTCTTCTTCTTCTCTTTACTCTCTCCTAGACACCCTGTCTTGTGTCTATTATATCTCCACGACCCAAAAATCTTTCTCTCTGATTTTTGGATGCCCCAAAGAACTCTCAAATCTCTATTTTCTTCAAAAATTTTATGAAGAAACTCATTTTATAGAGAGAGATATGATGGAGTCCTTATCTAGGTCAAATACCTAGTCAAGGCTTATCCAAACATGGCAAGATAAGGGGTGCCCAACTTTTGGGTGCCTCCTTATTTTCATGCATGGACCACCAGAAAAGGGTGCACAATGTGTGCCTTAAAATCCATAAAAATCTCAATAAAAATTTGGATAAATTCGGTGCAAAAAGGAAAGAGTTTTGGATTTCTAAAACTCTATATCATAGAATTTGAAATCCAAACTTATTCCTACTTTGATTTGATCCACAACCACTTTCCATGTATGAAAGAAGAGAGAAAACCTTTTGGGCATGGGAAAGACCTGGGAGAGGGCTTTTGTCACACAAAATAAGAGGGGATTGGCATGGAATAAGACAGAGGGAATGGGGGGGGGCTTATGTGGCGCAAGGTGGAATTCTAGTCTTACTAGGATTCTATCTTATGACTTGTTTTAATTTGGTTTCTCAAATCAAATCAAACAAAAATTAGATCAACCTAATTAAAATAGATCTTAACCCAATTAAAAACCTAATTTAAACAAATCAAATTAGATTTAAATTAGATTTAATTTTTTAATCAAATTAGAGATTAGGTTGACCCAAGTCCTAATTGAACTAGGACTAGTTTTTTTTCTTGCACTTGGCTTATCCAATAAATCAATTGGACTTGATCCAATCAAGCCCAAACTAAATCTAATTAAATTATATTCAATTAGACTTAATCTCAGTCCATTGGCTTAATCAAATTAAGCCAATTAGTAATCGAATTGCTAATCGATCCTCCTGCAACATTTGTACTAGGTTAAATATCAATCGTATTGATCATTTAACCCTAGAACGATTCTTAATCGTTGATCAACCATCCGATCGGATCATGAACTCTAATGTGTGTGACCTCATAGATCCAAATCTAAGCTGGTAGTGAAAAAATAAATTTTTGTACCAATCGAAGTGACCATCTAGCAATGATACCCGACGACCGGATAGGTCGAATGTGTAGAACAACATCCTTAGAACCCATGCGGATATAGTTTCTATATAATTCATCCCCTTGACCAAAATGATCATAGGACACCTCAGAGTTTAATTGTCAACTCTGATCAGGTTGTCCATATTGTATTTCAAAATATCAAATCCATCTGATGGATTACCCTGGCCAAGGTTTTGCTAAATTGAAATACAGTGACTCATTCTTCTCCAATTATTAGAGTGGTCAATCCCATCTCGATCACACTCTAACTTCGCAAGTACTTGACTATGCCCAGAAGCCTTCCATCACTGAATTAGAAATTCAGTTAGTCCAGTACCAAACCATAGTGAGTTGCTTGCAAGTCACTGAGGTGATCTCAGGTCTAAGGGACACTTATACCTATATCCCATCAGAGACATTCTCGACAGTAGAATGCTCTGGAGTTGGTCACATTCAATAATGATGTACCCTTATATCTCATTTGTATGCCATACCAGTATCTCTACACTCCTTGATTAAGAGGACAACCAACCCATATGGCCTATAGCGACCTATGCTCGATAGAAGCTGTCGTCCTTATTAACAGCCTATCATTTGATCGTGAATAGTTTTAAGGACTAATCGATAAATCCTCTCTTTATCGAATCTAAATAGTCCTAAGGACTTCATCATAACAACGGAGTTTATTAGAAGATGAATGCTTATGATAAAAATACCAAATATATTTTATTTATTAACAAATCAGTTACCATACAAGATTGCTCAACCGTGAATAGGCTGACGATTGATTTTTGGGATACATTTCCCAACAACTCCCACTTGTCCTAAAGCCACTCGGCATAGTATCTAATACCCATCTTCGACTTGTGATTGTCGAACTCCTTTATCGCTAGGGCTTTAGTGAAGGGGTCGGCCAGGTTCTCCTTTCTGTCAATTTTTTGAAGGTCGACATCACCTCGATCCACGATCTTTCGGATCAGGTAGAAGCGGCATAAAATATGTTTCATCCACTGGTGTGCTTTGGGTTCCTTCGCCTGGGCTATGGCACCAGTGCTGTCGCAGTAGGGCAAGACCGAACCATCGAGGGAGGGTGCTACTCCGAGCTCGATGATGAATTTTCTTAGCCACACAGCTTTCTTTCGTGGCATCTGATGCTGCGATCTACTCCACTTCACAAACAGAGTCTGCCACAGTATGCTGCTTGAAACTCTTCCAGCAGATAGCTCCACCATTCAGAGTAAAGATGTAACCCGACACGCTTTTGCTGTCATCATGGTCAAATTGAAAGCTGGAGTCTGTGAATCCCACAAGTTTTAGATCTGACTCGCCATAAACCAACCATTGGTCCTTAGTATTTCTCAAATACTTAAGGATGGTTTTAACCACTTTTCAGTGGTTTTCTCCAGGATCAGATTGGTATCTACTCACTACTCTTAGTGAGTATGCCACATCTGATCTTGTACATGTCATGGCGTACATGATAGATCCCACGGTCGAAGCATATAAGACTCTACTCATATGCTCTCTCTCTTCAGGAGTTGTCGGACAATCCTTCTTAGAGAGAGAAATTTCATGGTCTATCGGTAGATAGCCCTTCTTGGAATTCTCCATGCTGAACCTCTTTAGCACAGTGTCTATGTACATGGATTGGGATAATCCAAGCATCTTTTTAGATCTATCCCTATAGATCTTCATCCTTAGGATGTAGGATGCTTTACCTAAGTCCTTTATGGAGAACTGTGATGACAATCAAACTTTTATTCTCTATAATGCAGGGATGTCATTTCTGATTAAGAGAATGTCATCCACATACAAGACAAGGAATACCACAACTGGACCATTTGCCCATTTATAGATGTAGGACTCTTCTCCATTCTTAACGAAGCCATACATTTTGATTATCTTATCAAAATACATGTTCCAACTCCGAAAAGCTTGCTTCAATCTATAAATGGATCTCTGAAACTTGCACACCTTGGACTCATCTGTGGATGTAAACCCCTCAGGTTGTATCATATACACCTCTTCGGTCAGCTCTCTATTCAGGAAAGCTGTCTTTACATCCATTTTCCAGATCTCATAATCTAGATGGGCAGCTATTGCAAGCATTATCCGAATGGATTTGAGCATTACCACAGAGAAAAATATCTTGTCATAGTCAATACCATAACGTTGATGATATCCCTTGGCAACCAGATGGGCTTTATAGGTCTTCACCTTTCTGTCTGTGCCCCTTTTCCTTTTGAACATCCATTTACACCCAATGGATTTAACCCCTTCAGGTGGGTCAACTAATGTCCATACATCGTTGACCTTCATGGACTCCATTTTGGATTTCATGGCTTCAAGCCATTTCTCAAAATCAGATCTTTGCATTGCATCCATATAGGTGATCGGATCCTCATCGTTCTCATCGAGTTCGATGGGATCACCGTCCCGGACCAAGAAACCATAGTATCTGTCCAGCTGATGTGGTACTCTACCGGATCGTCTTAATGGTGCATGTATATTGGGCTTCGGATCTGATCTAATCAAATCTAACTCAGGTTCAGCTATTGGTGTCAGTCTTTCTACCTGTTGAACTTCATCAAGTTCAACCTTAGAGGCAACAGTTCCTTCACCAAGGAACTTCTTTTCTAAAAAGATTGCCTTAAGACTGACGAACACCTTTTGTTCATCAGCATGGTAGAAAAAATATCCTTTGGTCTCTTTGGGATACCCTATGAATGTGCATTTGTTAGACCAAAGTCCAAGTTTGTCTGTGACTAATCGTTTGACATAGACCGGGCACCCCCAGGCCCTAAGGTGTGAAAGTGCTGGCTTATGCCCTATCCATATCTCATATGGAGTCTTAATTACAGACTTACTTGAAACCCTATTTAATAGATAACAGGCCGATTCGAGTGCATATTTCCAAAAAGATATCGACAAGCTGGCAAAACCCATCATGGATCGGATCATGTCTAACAGAGTCCGATTTCTCCTTTCAGACATATCATTATGCTGTGGTGTTCCTGGAGGAGTTCATTGGGAGAGAATCTTATTCTCTCCTAGATATGTAAGAAACTGACTAGAAAGATATTCCTCTTTGATCAGATCGAAGAGTTTTAATACTCTTCTCAGTTTATTTTTCTACTTCAATTCAGAATCATTTGAATATTTCAAATGAATCCGACTTATGTTTCATCAGATAGACATATCCATATCTGGATAGATTATTCGTGAAAGTTATGAAGTAGAAATATCCACCTCTAGCACTTATGCTCATGGGCCCGCATACATCAGTATGTATTAGGCCCAAGAGCTCAGTAGCTCTCTCACTTTTTTCAGTAAAAGGTGACTTGGTCATTTTACCAAGAAGACAGGACTCACAGGTTGGAAGTGATTCACAATCATTGACTTCGAGGATTCTCTCTTGAGTCAACTTGTTTATTCTATTCTTATTTATATGACCTAGCCTATAGTGCCATAAGTAGATATCTGAACACACTATCTAATTTAGGGTGCTTGCCAATAGAATAGACTCTTATCGGGCTTGATCTTTCTGGTCTGGCCCTGCACTGATGTCCCAGCCTAAACTTGCACCTTCTTCACTTCTTCTTCTTGTTCTTCTTCCCTTTCTCAAAGGGTCGGAAACCAGAAGATGAACCTCCCATTAAGTTCACCGACTCCTTGTGGAGTTGGTGATCCTTCTCAAAGTTCTGAAGCAACCCCAGTAACCCGTGGTAGTTTACTTCAGATTTGTCATTCTATAATGAGTGAAGAATGGGAGATAGGACTTGGGCAGCAAGTTCAGTATTGCATCTTTCCAAGCTGCTCATGTAAGGAAAAGCTGAGCTTGCTCAATCATTCCATCAGCTCGATCATGTACAATACATGATCAGTGACGGAGGCACCATCCCACATTTTGGCGTTGAAGATGGCACAACTAGTCTTGTGCCTCTCCATGTCATCGGGTGTGCCAAAAGCATCCTCCAACACTTCAAGCATATCCTTTGGCTGAGCCATCTCAAAGCTGCGACTAAACTCGTTGCTCATGGCAGCCAGTATGATACAGCGCACCGTGGTCTGATCATTGAGCCACTTCTGATAAGTATCTCTGACTGTTCCACGTGCATTGGCAGCTGGCTCCTCAGGTGCAGGATCCATTATCACATATAGGATCCGTTCATGCTCCAGGACTATCTTCAACTTTCAGTACCAGCTACCGAAGTTGGGTCCCATCAACTTATCATTGTCCAACAATGATCAAAGCGATAGGGAAGTGGCCATATCTGCACAAAAGAAAATCATAACCTAATTAGTAATTGATTCATTAAACTTAAAGATTTGAACTTTAATCAAAAGGTTTCTCCCACTATTTTATTCAAATTGGTAGCCTCTACCTCTAATTCGAAGAATTATCTTAATTCCTTAGTGGGTACTAGAATCCACTTAGACTGCACACAAGCCCAACTTTGGTTGGCCAACCCATGTACATCTAAGGGTAGGTTCATAACCAATTATTTCTTTAAATAATTTTTAATAATTTTAATTTTGCCGTAGAAACCTAATCAGTAGGTTTTGGCCTCCACTGTAAGGATCTGGTTAGGTCCAACCATTAATATGACCATACTTGGTGCATCTTACCAACGAATGATTAAATCCAACTTTGGTTGGCTCACCTAACCACCATTAGAGAGACACTTTCAAGTCGTCATATGATGAGTGATAATTCCATTAGTCAACAAGCACCAGGCCTTTGGGTCTGCAATGATTATTGGGTTAATGGACTCATTATCAAACACCTTAATGGGAGGCTATGACTCAGTTATCTTCATAACTTTATCATTTTAAGGATCTAATAATTTTAGAAGATTTAAATGATTTAGAGGATAAGATTAGATGAACCAGCTTATCATGATCCTCCCACTGGCTTCACCAAGTCAGCTTAAGGGAGACCATTAAAAGGGTTGGTCTAGAAGCACCTAAATCAGTCACACTGATTTACCTAGCTGACATGGGTCAGCTCGAATAGTCAAGTGATTTGATCAAAACATAATTTCACCAAGAGGTCAGGTAAGTTCGATCGGTGGGAGGGTCGGCCAAAGCTTGCCTTAGACACCATAAAAAATGACCAGGTAAGCAGGCTCCCAATTAAAAACCACTAGTCTGATTTACCTTAGACACCAACTGGTTTAATTAGTTTCGATTAGATCAACCTAACAGTTCATGCTAGACCGCTTAGCCAAGAATCAAGTCCATTTGATTCTCATTAAAGATATGGACTTGACCAACTACAACTATTGTAATTGATCTAGAGAATCCTTGACCTAATCTAAGACAATAATTGATTAGATTTAGTCAATTCTCTAATTAAATCTATCTTTAATCTAACCATAGGTCTAATCCAATTAATGGACCTAATTCCCACTAACCCATTAACCCAATGTGTTATGGTTTATGTCTTAGGTTCTTCGATTCACAATCCTAGAACCTAATCAAACAACTTCTTAATTCTTAATTAAGTTTTAGGCTGAGGGTTGGGTTTGACTTTTCGAAAATAATTTTCATATTTGTAAAACAGTTTTACAATATGGTTCTACCAACCATATTGCATGTTTGATTCATAATCAAGATGCAAGTAAAATAAATATGAAACTACTTTAGATCTAATCTAAACAGGTTCATGTAATTGAAATAATTTCAACTTTAAACAATCTTTTTGCGCAAAAATTATTAACAAAATGATTTTATTTTAGACTTAAACATCTTTTAAATCTAATAAATCATAAATTTAATCTAGATCATATCTAACAAATTTATGATTAAAGATAGATCTACATGAACTAGGACAACTTTTGCACTGTAAGAGGTAAACCTTACAGCAGGACAACCTTGCAGTTCGTAATTGATCTAAAATTTTAATTTTAGATTTAATAATTAGATTATAAATTAGATCTAATCTAAGAAATAATTTAAGCATGTATAAATAATCATGTAATAAATAACCTAGGCTCTGATACCAATTGTAGGAACTAGATCTAGGGTTTCAGGGTTAGATCTTGAAACTTTTTCAAGATCAGGCAGCGAAAGACTAAAATAAATCAAAATTTATTTTTTAAAATTAGAGAATTCTTAGATCTAAGATTCTATTACATGATTATTACATAGCATTAAATTAAAAATTAAAATATTTATAGCATGAACTACATGTTGATCATATCAACATGTTTATATACTACATCTAATGTATGTATTAAACAATAGATCAGATCTATTACCTTGCAAGTTAGACGTTCTAACCTTGCTGATCTGGGCTTGGGGATGATGTTGCAAACCGCACACACATCCGATCTCTAGGAGTCATCCACACGAGCCCATGAATCTCGACCAGAAGTCCTGCTTCAGGAAATCAGCACAGTATGCTAGTACTGCGCTGATCCTTCTTCGATGGTTGATCAGGTACCTCCTTCTTCTTGATTTGGGCTCTTCCAAAGATGAGAAGTAGGAGGAGGAGTTTTAAATCTGAGACACTCTCAGAAAACTCAAGATGGAGGAAGGGAAGAGATGAAACTAACAATCCTAGAAGAAGACCCTCTTCTTCCTCTCTTTACTCTCTCCTAGACACCCTATCTTGTATCTATTATATCTCCACGACCCAAAGGTCTTTCTCTCTAATTTTTGGATGCCCCAAAGGACTCTCAAATATCTATGTTCTCCAAAAATTTTATGAAGAAACTCATTTATAGAGAGAGATATGATAGAGTCTTTGTCTAGGTCAAATACTTAGTCAAGGCTTATCCAAACATGGCAAGATAAGGGGCGCCCAACTCTTGGATGCCTCCTCCTTATTTTTGTGCATGGACTACCAGAAAAGGATACACAATGTATGTCCTAAAAGCCATGAAAATCTCAAAAAAAATTTAGGTAAATTCAGTGCAAAAAGGAAAGAGTTTTGGATTTCTAAAACTTTATCTCATAGAATTTGAAATCCAAACTTATTCCTCCTTTGATTTGATCCACAATCACTTTTCATGTATTAAAGAAGAGAGAAAACCTTTTGAATATGGGAAAGACCTGGGAGAGGGCTTTTGTCGCACAAAATAAGAGGAGATTGGCATGGAATAAGAGAGAGGGCATGGGGGGGTGGCTTATGTGGCGCAAGGTGGAATCTTAGTCTTACTAGGATTCTATCTTATGACTTGTTTTAATTTGGTTTCTCAAATCAAATCAAACTAAAATTAGATCAACCCAATTAAAATAGGTCTTAATCTAATTAAGAATCTAATTTAATCAGATTAAATTAGATTTAAATCTGATTTAATTTTCTAATCAAATTAAAAATTAGGTTGACCCAAGTCCTAATTGAACTAGGACTAGTTTTTTCCTCGCACTTGGCTTATCCAATAAACCAATTGGACTTGATCCAATCAAGCCCAAACAAAATCTAATTAAATCATATTCAATTTGACTTAATCTTAGCCCATTGGCTTAATCAAATTAAGCCAATTAGCAATCAAATTGCTAATCGATCCTCCTGCAACATTTGCACTAGTTTAAATATCAATCGTATTGATCATTTAATCCTAGAACGATTCTTAATCATTGATCCACCATCCGATCGGATCATGAACTCTAATATGTGTGACCTCATAGGTCCAAACCTAAGATGGTAGCATAGGAATAAATTTTTGTATCAATCGAAGTGACCATCTAGCAATGGTACCCAACAATCGGATAGGTCGAACGTGTAAAACAACATCCTTAGAACCCATGCGGATATAGTTTCCATATAATTCATCCCCTTGACCAAAATGATCATAGGACACCTCAGAGTTCAATTGTCAACTCTGATCAGGTTGTCCACATTGTATTTCAAAATATCAAATCCATCTGATGGATTACTCTGGCCAAGGTTTTGCTAAATTGAAATACAGTGACTCATTCTTCTCCAACTCTTGGAGTGGTCAATCCCATCTCGATCATACTCTGACTTTGCAAGTACTTGACTATGCCCGAAAGTCTTCCATCACTGAATTAGAAATTCAGTTAGTCCAGTACCAAACCACAGTGAGTTGCTTGCAAGTCACTGAGGTGATCTCAGGTCTAAGGGACATTATACCTATATCCCATTAGAGATATCTCGACAGCAAAATACTCTGGAGTTGGTCAGTTCAATGATGATGTACCCTTACATCTCACCTGTATGCTATACCAGTGTCTCCACACTCCTTGGTTAAGAGGACAACCAACCCATATGGCCTACAGCGACCTATGCTCAATAGAAGCTGTCATCCTTATTAACAGCCTATCATTTGGTCGTGAACAGTTTTAAGTATTAATCGATAAATCCTCTCTTTATTGAATCTAAATAGTCTTAAGGACTTTATCATAACAATGGAGTTCATTAGAAGATGAATGCTTATGATGAAAATGCCAAATATATTTTATTTATTAACAAATCAATTACCATACAAGATTGCTTAACCGTGAACAGGCTAACGATTGACTTTTGGGATATATTTCCCAACACATGCCTTACACCTTTGGATTTCATACTAAAAATTTTTTTTTTGCATGTAAGGATTAAGGGATGCCAAGAGTTGGTACCCTTGAAAATATTTGTGGCACCCGTTCATTCCTTATATAAGGGGCACCCCATAAGGGATAAGATCACCGTTGGAGGGCTTCTACTTTGGAGTCTTGTGGAGATCTTATGATTACCAGATAATTATCTTCATGTTGGTATATAGCTTCTAATCTCTTCTTGTTATACATGCTTATGTTGTTTGATTGTAATCATCAAGGTGTTCCAGGGTTTTGTGTTCCGATAGTCTAGTTTAATTGTTAAACTTATTTTTAATTATTGAATACGTATAAAAACTTTTAAAATTTATATTCCGTTGCATCATCGAAACTCAATAGTGGTATCAGAGCCATCCTTGATTGATTCAATTAAATATCATGTTATTATTGTGATATGGATTAGATCCAGTTCATATTATGTCAAAATCAGATTTTTTGATTGATGTTTAATTAATGTTCTAGATGTATTTTTGTTAATGATAAAATATTATAATCAATCCATGATCATACTTTGATATGAGTTTTCATGGTCTTTAGACTTGTGTGACAAGTTTAAGTTAGATCCCATGATCTAATTTTCTATGGAGTTATAAATCTAATGCATATGATGCATAGAGCCTTGGAATGATACATTGGATGTACATTGCCAAGACTTAGGGTTCTTGCATTTGATGCATTTACCTAAGATCCAAGGGTCGACCACCATGTTATTGCTCACTCACCATTGTGGGTCTTCCATTTTGGTTGTTGTCCTAGGTATGTGTGGAGCCAAAAAAAATTTGATTATGGAAAGGATGCATCACATATGGATTAATATTTTTATCGATAGATTTGTTTCACTATAATTCATTAGTCTAATATGATTAGAATTAATGATTATAGATTAAAACAAATTCATAGTTCTAATTTGATTAGAAGTTATGTTTAATTTAGGTTGATCAAATTGTCATTTATCTAATTTGATTAGGGTTTGAGTCATGGTTGACCGAATCTATGCTAACTTAATTGATTTAGATTAACCTCAGAATTGGTCAATCCAACTCAAAAAGGATGACAAATGATTGACTTAAAATTAAAAATTGGGTCAAATATTGAATCCAAATCAAAAACCCTAGATGGACCTTATGCCTAAATATTTAAACATCTCCATTGACATGTTTATGAATGATATCACAATTCAGATAACATGAGAAGTTAATTATTATGTTTTATAATTGTTACAAAATATATGTTGAGTGCTTATGGATTATGGTACATCCATGTGATGGATGTATGCATGAATGCTTTCATGTTAGTTGATTATATAAATGCATCTGCAAGAGTTGCAATAGGGGCTGGGTGCCCTTGATGTATTGTATTATTAGCTAAATTTTTTTGTTATATATTTCTAGCTATTGATTAAGATTTTTATATATTGATAAAAATTATAAAAAAAATATTTAAAAATAGATAAAAATTATTTTTTTCTATTTTCAGATAAAGATCGAGTATTCATGGTAGTCTTCATGAAGATGAAGACTGGACTACCAGACATTTGTAGAGCAAAGGCTCATTAAGATTAACCATGAGATGGTTCAAATTAGGATGCACCTAGGGCTCAGATGATTTTTTAAAAATCCATAACCATTAGATTTCCTTTATATGCTCTTACATGCTGGTAGTTAGAATTAAAATTAAAATTGTATATGATGTATTTTCATATATATATTTGGGATGTGCATGAGACCTAAGTCCCTCTTTTAAATTATATTAAGTCATAATGGTGAAGTATTAAGAACACTACCCATGCCTTCCTTCATGCTAAGTCAGTATTATGTCAAGAACCATAGTAGGCTTGTTATGCTATCCACAAGGCTTGCTGTGAAGATGATTTGATACTGTCTTGGTGTATAATGAAGCTAATGATACTTTGCTCATACTAAGTCAATAGAGTATGTCAAAAACTATAATGAGTTTGTTATGCTATCTATAAAACTTGCTATAAGAATTGATATGATGTTGACTAAGTGATGCTTATGGCATATTTTGGTAGTGCTGCCTTGTTGTGCTATTTATAAGGGTAATATTATTCAGATATGATCATATAAGATTGAAGGGTATGATTTGACTAAGATACTATAGTTTATTGTACTATCCATAAGGCTATAAATATTTTAGAGATAAAAGTTATATTGAGAGTTGCATGAGATGCAATTGGTAAAGAGTTACTTACTCTTGAACTCATAAGAGCTTATTGTGCTATCCACAAGACTTTTTATGAGGAATTAGGATCTCAACCTCACTAAAGAACTAGATGATAGGTCTCCTCATTTTTCATACTTGAGATCATAAAATTTGTTAAAATAGTGGGAGACACATTTAAATAAAAATCTTATCTAAATTATGCATGTCATCATAAATAGTCCTTTTATGTTCTTATATATCTGCATCTTCACTATCACTGTATGATATTTTTGATATTTTTAAATGGATCAAACTTCATGGAATGGTTGAAAAACTTGAGAATAGTTCTCTTATAAGAGATAGTCTCCTATTCTCTTAATTTTAATTTGATTAGAGTTGATACTATAAAGAAGAAAAAACTACATATGAGATATGGTGGGGATAACAGTATGACTGTCAAAAATATCCTGATTAACTTAATCATGCGATTAAGTTATTATCATAGATGGTGAGTTAATCCAGAATTTGATCCTACTAACTCTTCAGGATTTCTTCTTTAGTATATCCTAGGAGAAGAAGGTGAAGAATATTTTCACCATGGGTGTCTATTATCATTACAGTAATAATGAGCATTAGAGATAAATTACAAAAGTTGTCTTACAAATGTGAAGCAGTAGCAGGATGCAAAGGTTGTATCTGCTAATGGTTTATATATGATACAAACTAATTTATCGTTGAGTACTTTAAAATTTTGGGTATGAGATACCTCATATAGGTTCCACTTATGCAAAGTGTTGCTGGACCTACAAAACTGAAGAGAGGTGACTACATGCTTTTGGCACTGATGGATAGTCCATTCATGTTAAGGCCGTAGGAACCTATGTAATCTTCTAGCAAGGTTTAGAAACTAGTAGACCATTGTTATATGCCTAAATTTATCAAAAATATTATTTCAATTTCTTTGTTATTGTAGCATGGTTTTGCAATTAATGTAAAGAATAAAAGTTACTCTCCTTCTGATAAATTTTATGGCTATGAATTTATGATGATGGTCTTATGTTTCTGTCACTCAATGATATTGTTCTTTATATTGATGAGAATAAGAAATGAATATATGATGATCACATATTTCTGGTATTGCCAACTTAGCCATTTTGTGAGTCAAAGATAAACAAGTAATATAAAGAAGGGTTCTTTATTTTGTATGACTCTGAATCATATAGAACTTGTAAATCTTATCTTATGAATAAAAATGACCAAGATCCCATTTACTGGATATGGGAAAAGATGAGCAAGGTATTAGATCTTGAACATATGGATGTTTAAAGGCTAATAATATCTTGATCTAGAGATGGACACTTTATATAAGATATAGTGTGTTCTTTAATTTGCTTTACAAATCTAATTTTGGGGTTATCTCATAGAAATTGCTGTATCTATTTTGAATTAGATACGATCAAAATCTGTTACTAGCACTCCATATGAGATATGAAAAAAGGCAGGTTGTCCAGCTTATGTGAAAAGAGTTGATGTATATAAAATTTGTGCTAGATCAGGTTGGTACAAGTTTATAAGTTATCCTAAAAAGTAGTATGTGATACTACTTTTACCACCCTACAAGACAAAAGGTGTTTTGTCAATAGGTATGCCACTTTTTGAAAAATAATTTTTTTTTAAGAAGAAGTTAGTGGGAGGATAATTGAACTTGAGAAGTTCAAGACCTACGAACTATCCCATCATAACCTGTGGAGTGTCCATAAGTAGAGACAATACACCTTTGATGTATTGATGAGGCACAACCATGACACACACCTCCTTATCGAAGGTCAATCCGAGTGTATAATGTACCAACTCCAAATATGAGTTTGTCATTGAGAATGACAATACACCATACATCATTGAAAATGATATTTTCTTGACCTATTTAGAAATCATCATAAGTAGAGACTCTGACAGATGGCTTGAAATCATGATATCCAAAATGAACTCTCTGTACATCAACCAAGTATGGACTATGGTTGAAGCACCTATGTGTATGACCAAACAGGCTACTAACAGGAAAATCAATTTTAATTTGTGCTTGCTATTGCCGCACACCATCTATAGAGTTTGTCTTTAGAAGGAGGGCAAATACATTTATGGATTAAAGTAGGCATTGAAAAGTTGGTACTTTTATTTTTATGAGATAGTGAAAATGTTCAATTTTATCAAAATATGGATGAACTATATGTGTGCAAGAAGACAAGTGGGAGGCCCACTAATTTTTTATATATGTGGAAGACATACCGCATATTGAGAAGGTAGTCCCAATATTGCACTCGGTCAATGACATGCTTATCATAGAAGTTTTCATGAAAAAGACTTGGGTGTTGCATCCAATATACTTGGCATCTATAGTGATAGATGTAAGTAGATGCTAGACTTGTCACAGTCTAGGTATATGGATTTTATGTTGAAGAGGTTCAACATGAATGGGTGTAAAAATGTTTACTTACCCAAATATTTAATGTACAAAGCCTGATGTAGTTTATGTCTTGTGCATAATCATTAATTTCAGGCAGATCCATGATAGAATCTTTTAAAAACTGTGAAAAATATTTTCAATGTACTTAAGAAGTACTAGAGGAGTAGTGAATTGAAAAAGTTCTAAATAGAAAACTGTGTTTGACTCAGTTAAATGCTGTTAGTAAAGATTGCTAAGAAAAATTGCCTGATGAAAGGGTTCATCCTTGAGTTGGGTGTGGTCTCACTAGGAACCCATGCACATCCTATGGCACTTTTTTCTCATTCATGATTAGATCATAAAATGAGTTCATACTAAGAATAGTATAATGGACCAGTTTATTAAGCCTTAACACAGCAGCAGTGTGTTCGCCATCTTGATTGCATGAGTATCAGGTACGGGGCGATTGGCTTTAGTGGAAGTGAGAGATTAAAAGAATAGTACCCTACAAGCCAATCACATGGGTAATGCAAAAGAATTTTTTTATATTTTCTTCCTACTCATTTGCATGACATTAGTTATTTTATTTATGAGGTATTATGTTTTATCATTTGCTGCATCATATTTTTATGATTATGATAAATACCATAAATTAGGACAATAATTTTAGGGCTATGATGAGATTATGCCAGTGAGATCTAAAATCTTGATAGTTCCAATCTAAAATATTTTCAATCATTGGATCATCGAGTCAGAGATCGATGATGTTGGTAAGACTGGTACATCCTATGTATGCTCGATGGAGAGGGTGGTTGATCTCAAATTACTTATGTGGTGACATTAATATAAGAATGTAGGTGCTCATTAAGAATGAGTTTACTGAACTGACCTATAGGAAGAATATCTGATAGAGCCTTACAGCATGTCGACAGATGGTTCTCCAGTGGGAGTGGTGCATGTGATTCGTTAATCTGAGATCACTATGATACCTTGTGTATATGGATCCTTACTTTGGTTTATTCTCTAGCATACTACTTTGAGATGTGTGTGGGATATTTTGGATATGGTGAAGTATGCATGAAGGTTGTGAGTGGTCAATAAGAAATCGATCACTCTTTGTAGGAGAAGAGAACATCCTATATGATCTCATAGGATGATGACTCTGAGAGTCTCTGGCCAGAGTAGGGATGAACAGTAAAAAAAATTTCTACTGATTCATCAATCGAGTCATCATCATCAGTTCGAGATACATATGAATAGGTATTTAGGCTTGATATGTTTGATACCCATGGCCTGTCTGGGATGTTGTGTGATCGAAGGATTGAATTGCAAGGTAACTCACCATAGAAGGATAATTTTGATATTTTTATCAAATTTTATATCTTCTGGGTAGTCATGACACATTGCTAGACATCAATCTTGACTTGTGAACTTACATGAATTAAAAGAGTTTAATTCAAAAATTAATTAGAAGGTATTCTGATTAATGGATGCCTTTGGGCTAACCTAATTGGATTAGGTCATGATTTTAAGTCTACTGCTAGCTAGATTTGGAACCCAATGGATCACACACAATAAAAATTTGATCTTGATCTAATCTATTTGGATTTATTATAAATTCAATGGGTTAATTGAATTGCTAGTATATGAATTAATCCAAGTTCCCTATTGGGTTCAGTGCAAAGGTGTTTGTGCTAACCCTTGACTTGTTGCCTTGACCTAATGTGATTAGGTTTGAACCTACAAATAAATAGGTGGCTTATTTGATTTTTATGGAAGAGTTCCATAAGTGATCAACCTCCTCCATGCAAAACCACATGCAAGAAACAAAATGTCACCCCATTTAATTTTGGCATTAAGAAGAGGAGTCCTTTTATACTCCTCTTAATTTCCTTCTTATCATTCCACATGTTCCTTTGGTTTTTGCACCATCAGATGGCTCTTGGGAATTGTGGGCATAGATGAGAAGGAAGAGTCCTTCTCTGGAAAAGAACTCCATGCCAAGAATTAAATGGAATGCCCTTTCATTTTGTGCATTGAATATGGAAGAGACCTTAATGTTTTGGACTCTCGATTTCACACCATTCTTTAATCCCACGCACCATAAGATGGTGCCTTGATTTTTGTATGTAGAGGAGGAGTACTTCTACTTGTAAAACACCTCTTATTCCATGCCTTACACCTTTGGATTCCATGCTAAAAATTTATTTTTTGCGTATAAGGATTAAGGGATGCCAAGAGTTGGCACCCCTTGAAAATATTTGTGGCGCCCCTTCATTCCTTATATAAGGGGCACCCCATAAGGGATAAGATCACCATTGGAGGGCTTCTACTTTAGAGTCTTGTGGAGATCTCATGATTATCAGATCATCATCTTCATGTTGGTATATGGCTTCTGATCTCTTTTTGTTGTATATGTTTATATTATTTGATTGTAATCATCAAGGTGTTCCTAGGATTTTGTATTCTGGTAATCTAGCTTAATTGTTAATCTTATTTTCAATTATTGAATACATATAAAATTTTTTAAAATTTATATTCTGCTGCATCATCGAAACCCAATACATGATTGATTAGGCATGTTCAAAAAATATTTCTGGAGCATTGGAGCTCTCAACCATGAATTGCCCTCTCAGTTTACTCTCAGGTTGGGTAGATAATTTTCCTCTTTCTCTCCTACTGAATGCGGTTGTTGTTGGAAAATGTGTCCTAAAGCCAATCATTGAGGTTATAGATGATTGTGCTCCATATAAGTATATGAATTATAAAATAATAAATGTTATCTGATAGATTCATCATAAGAAATATATCTTCTAAAATAGAACTCATATGTTATGATGAAGTCTTTAGAACTACTTCTAAAATGATAAAGGAAGATTTATTATGTGGTTCTTAAATTCTACTCATGATCAAATGATACAATTGTCATAAGGATGATAATTGTATCGAGTATAGGTCATTGTATACCATATTAGTTGGTTATCCTCTTAACCAAGATGTGTAGTAACATGGGCATGGCATACGGATGATATGTAGGAGTACATTTCATTGAGCGTGACCACTTTCGAAGCACTCTACTATCAGGGGTTGCTTTGATAGAATATGGGTATATGTGTCCCTCGAACCTGAGGCTATCTCGATGACTTGCAAGCAACTCACCGTGCTTTAGTGCCGGATTATCCAAATTTCTAATTCAATTATGGAAAGTTTTTGGGTACAGTCAAGTACTTGTGAAGTCTGAGTGCGAGTCAAGATGGGATTGACCACTTCAAGTAAAATTAGAGATGATGCATCATTGTATTTCAATTCAGCAAAACTTTGGCCAAAGTAGTCTTAGTGAGGAGTCATGAAATTTTTGAGGTTGAGACACAATGTGGACTACTCTTCTTGGATTGACAGTTTAACTCAAAGTCATTTTTGAGCATCAAGTGTCAAAGGGATGAATTATACAGTAACTATATCCACATGGGTTCTAGAGTGTTGCTTGGCATACATTCAGCCTATCCGAATGTCAGATCTCATTACTAGATGGTTACATTGATTAGTACAAGAATTATTCTTGTGCTACCAGCTTAGGTTCGAACCTATGGGATCACACATATAGAAGTACCTAATTGATCAAATGGCTGATCGACGATTATAAATCATTGAAGGATTTAATTATCAATTTGATTGATAATTAATCTGATGCAAAGGTTGTAATAATTATTTACTAATAGTTAGTAAATTAAAAAAATAAATAATTAATAATATAATTATTAATTAGATCAATTTGATTAAGCAATGGAGATTGGATTAGATCTAATTGAATTGGATTCAATTAGATTGGATTTGGATTAATTGGATGCAGCCCTATTGAATAATAGGACTTTCTCCAATTGATCTCAGAGATATAAAATCAAATTAATAGGATTAGTTTGATAATAGGCTTTGTTTGGATCAAATCCTAATGGATAATCGGCTTGATTGGATCAAGTCCTATTATCAAATAGCTTTCTTGAATCCATCAAGAATCAATCCCTGGATCAATAAGATTTTTTTCTAACTAATTGTGATTTAATTGGAGCCTAATAATTGAGCTAGAATCTAATTAGTTAGTTTATTATAACTAATTCCTAAATTAGTTAGGATTGGATCTAAGAATTAGTTAGAATTTGATCAAGATCTAGAATCCTATTTGAGAATAGGACTAAACCCAAAACAAAGCCACCCATGTGATAATTAATTCTCCACGCCTCAATTTTTACCGTGAGAAATCCCACACCCCATGAAGAAGTGCCACACCCTTCTCCTCTCTTCCTATTGTGAAAAAGGAGGTGCCCCATCTCTTTATGGTCGCCTAAAACAAGGAGGGGGGCGTCCAAGAGTTGGATGCCCCAAGATCCTGCTCGCAATATTCACTTTCTCCTCTTCCTCTTGGTATATTTTTTTGATCTATTCTTACTAATTTTTGGGTATAAAAGAGAGTTTTTTTGTTGGTTATACAGCAAAAAATTAGAGAAGAAAAGTTCTTCCCAAGGAGAGAAAGATCAAGGAAGAAGAAAGGTCTTCTTTCTTGCGTGCAGCCTTAAAGAAGGAGTTCTTCTTTTAGATATATTTTTTTAAGATAAAAATTGAATTAGATTTAATTTTTAATATATATATCTAAAAAAAAAATATCAAAAAAAATTTGATTAGGGTTTGGGACTTCTTGAAGTTTTAGATCAAGGAAGAAGATGGATCTTCTTTCTTGTGCGCAGTCTTGAAGAAGAAATTGTTCTTCTTTTAATTTTTTTTTTATTTTTTTTAAGATAAAAATTAGATTAGATCTAATTTTTAATATGAGAATTTAGAGTATAAATATCAAAAAAAATTAGTTGGGTGTTTGGGGCTTTCTAGAGTTCTTGATCAAGAAGAAAAAGGGAGAAGAAGAGAGAAGAACGGTTCTTCTCTTGGATCTCTCTTTTGAATTTTTTTAGATCTCAAGATTTTATATGATTTTTAGTATGAAAAATTAAATTAGATCTAATTTTTATCATAAAAAATTAGAGAAGAAAAGTTCTTCTTAAGGGCATGAAAAGAAGAGAGAAAGGTTCTCTCTTATGCATGAGAAATTGAGAAAAAAGGATTCTTCTCTTGATCTCTATTATAGAGATCAGATGCATGGATCCAAAAAAAAAAGGAGAGGGTCTCTTTATTCTTCATTTACATCACGTTCCTCTCAAATTAGTCAATAGATGGTATCTTTGTGAGCTAACACTCTCGAGGAGATCAATCAGTATGAAGACTTCATGTGGATACCCGTAGAGGTTGGATGCATGTGCGGCTGCCAAGCATCAAGAAGAACCATCTACCATGAATTTTGGATGTGGTGATCTACTATCCGCACCTAGGTATGAAGTTTCATATTCAATTAATATTTTAGATATGATCTAAATATAGATTAGATATGTCCTGTACTTACTGAATTTTAGATTTCAGATGCACATACATGCATATTAGTTCATGTCATAGATCCTGTATGGTAATTTTTAAAAATGCATGCACATCACCCACCACGCTTCCCTTCAAATGGTATCAGAGCAAAGTTCATTATGACATAAACATATATGCATGTGGAGTTGAAATCTAGATTTAGCAATGCATGAGATGTATTATGATTTGATTTTAAATATGATTTAATGTAAAATCAGATCTAATACAATTTAGATTTGATCTAAATTTTTGCATATATCATATGTGAATTAGATTATATATTTTGAATAGCAAAGTACTTGGGTTGGGTAATCACTAGGCCGTCCGGTCATAGGAGCAAGTAAGATTACATGACCTACTCTTTTCATTCAATAGGGTGCTCTTCATGACATGTAGGGGTGCCACTGTGAGGTCTCATAAAGAAGAAAGCAAAAAGAGAAAACTTACTTTCTTGCAAAACTCTAGATCTTGAAACCCTAGGTATTGTTGTATGTGATATAAATTGTGAAGAAACTAGTTATATCTAATCTTGATTAATCAAAATTACTTTGATTGAAAATCAAAAAAATTTAGGTTTGATCTAAAAGATTTTATGATTTAATGTAAAAAATTTACATAAGAAATTATTTCATAATCTTAACCCATATTGATGCTATACTTAATTAAGAATTAAAAAATATATTTTAGATCTAGAATTATGATTAAAGATCTAATGACATTGCATAAAATATGGGGCATGGGTTATCTCAAATCAGGTCCTTTTAATTGGGTTAGACCTAAGGTTAGAATCAAAGACTTAATAGACTAAAAAAAGTAGTTGATCCAATCTAACCAATAATTGATTTAGATTAGATCAAGGATACTCTAGATCAAAAATAATAGTTGTAGTTGATCGAGTCCATATCTTTGATCAAATTAAATGGACCTTGATTCAAGCTCAAAGGTTGAGCCAGAGTTATTAGGCTGAATAAATCACCAGGTGACTCGAGTTGATCCATGTTGTTAAGGTTAATCAATATGATTGATTTAGGTGCCCTGGACCAACTTATCTCTAATCCTTCTCATGACTTGGTAAAGCCAGTGAGAGGATCTACGACATGTCGGTTGGACCCACTAGTCACTAATCCTTCTCATGACTTGGTGAAGCCAATGGAAGGATTATGACTTGTAGGTTGACTAATATCCTCTAAGATATATTAACCAAATTCTCTAAATTATTAGGTCCATAAAATGAGCTAGTTATGATGATAACTAGATCATGGCCTCTCATTAAGGTAAATGGTAATGGGTCCTTTATTTCTGATTGACATTGCAGGCACCATCCGTCTGGTGTTTCTCTGAATGATGAAATTATTATTCATCATATGATGACTGTTGTACTATTTGATGAATGGTTGGATTGATCGAGCCATACTCGAGCCTAATTATTCATTAGTTAGAATCATTAAGTTCATATTAATGGTTGGACCTAATCAAGACTTTCAATGGAGGCCTATCACCTACTGAAATAAAATCTGAGGTAAAATTAATTACTAAAAATTATTTAAATAAATAATTAGTTAAGAACCTACCCGTAGATGCATATAGGTTGGCCAAACCATACTCGTGCCTATATACAGTCTGTGTGGATTCTAGTACCCACTAAAGAATTAAGATAATTCTTCAAATTGGAGGTAAAGGTTATCAATTCGTATAAAATAGTGGGAGAACTTGTAAACTAAAGTCCAAGTCTTTAGTTTTAAAATAATTCATATACTAAAGGTCAATTATTCTCTTTTCAGAAATGGCTAGAAAATTATCACTTTATTAAACAGTGACAACATTATCAGACCTAACTTCGATAGCCAATATCAAAAGTTGAATATAATTTTTTAAGTGAATTAATCAAGAAGTCTCAGACTAACCAAAACAGGCTTAAAAGAGAAATCAGCAAATTGTTGCTGGTCAAGGTGTTACGTGATAACTCTTTGAAGTTTTTTGATTGGTAATACTGCTATCAGGGTATAGGATACTGATAGTGAAAGTCATATTTGCAAATAGTTGTAAAAGACTTCAGGATAGTAGAAGATTTAAAAATGGCAAGAGACTCCTGAATGCATGGCATGGAAGTCTATTCCAGTCTTAACATTAGGAATCATCGAACTTATTTTCAATCCTAAAGATGTCATTTTAAATAATTGTCACTTTTGTCCAATCTTATTGATGGTGTCAATAAGTATAATTATTGTAATATCATTGTGAATGATACTACAACAATGAGTAGACAATTGAAAATCACATAAACTCAATACCATAGCCTGTTAGTGTAGTGTACACATCTGACTAGCATCCTAGATTAGACAATATGATTGAAGTTTGTTTTTGGTATAGTAGACTTATTAATCTTTTATTGGAAAGGGTGAATAAGCCAGCGATGTTCTAAGTTATGGTACATATTGATGTATTTACACACAAATATTAATGCCAGAAGAGGGCTTACTACTTCATTAAAATCTCTGACGACCTATCTTAACATGGGTGTGTCTTGCTTATGAAGCATAAATCTGAATCAATTAAAATGTTCAAATGATTTTGTAATGAGGTAGAAAAATGAACTGCAAAGAATATTAGAATTCATCAGTTTGATTGATGAAGTGAATACCTTTATAGTAAGTTTTGATATATCTTGAAGAAAATTAGATTCTCTCTTAATGGACCTCTCCTGAAATATCACTATTTAAAAAGATGTCTGAAAAGAAGAATTGAATCTTGTTAGACATGGTTCAGTCCACTATAAAATTTGCTGGTCTACCTGAGATCATATTTTAGAGACTACTTGATATTTGCTCGAGAATGTTCGGAGCAAATCGATCACCAAAACTCCATATGAGATATGGACTTGGGTAATTTGATACTTTCTTACCTTAAGGTTTGGGGTGTCGAATTTATGTAAAATATTTACAAATTGATTAGCTTGGATCTTGATCTGATAAATATTATTTAAGAGTATTTATTCTACCTTTCTGATGGACATGAGATGTTCATGAATCTTAAGGTATTCTTTTTGAAAAAAAAAATTTTGGTGAAGGAACTGATGCCATTAAGAGCAAGCTTGATGAAGCTTGATAGGTAGAAGAATCAACTCTGACACAAACCAACGGAATCAGAGTTAATTAGATCAAATCTGAAACCCGATGTAAAGGCATCCTTAAATAGATATAGTAGAGTACCGTATCAGCCGAACAAAATTTTGATTTCTAGATTCGAGATGGAGATTTGATCTTCTATACGGATGCAATACAGAGATCTAACATTGAGAAGTGGCTTGGAGCCATTAAATCTGAAATGAAGTCCATAAAGATCAACAATGTATGGACATTCGTTGGTTCACCTGAAGGGGTAAGACCCATAAGGTGTGATTAGATTTTAGATGGATAAGAGGTGCAGATTGAAAGGTGGAGACCTATTAATTCTATCTAATTATCAAAAGATTTTATCAAAGCTATAGTATTGACTATGACGAGATGATTTTCTTATGGCAATCCTCAAGTCCATTCAGATTGAATCAAGCTTCTCAGAGTTAGAATAAATATTTTGAATATGTGGCTTCATTAAAAATGAAGTAGAATCCTATATGTACAAATAGGCTAATAGTTCTGTAAAATTATTTTTTGTGTTGTTTGGATGAAATTTTCTTAATCAGAAATGACATCCCTACATTACAGAGAATAAAAGCTTGATTGACGTCTCTATTCTTCATAAAGATTTAGAAGGTTATAAGAACCATCTTTAAATATTTATAAAATATTAAGGACCAATGGTTCGTTTATGGAGAATCTGACTTAAAACTTGTAGAATATTGATTTCAATTTTTAGTCAGATGGGAATGATAAAGTTATGTCAGATTGTGTTTTTATCCTAAAAAGATGAGCGACATGCTGGAAAGGTTCCATGCAATAGTTAGTAGCCAATTTTATTTGCGATATAGAGTTTCTTGCAGCATTTGATGCTGGTAAAGAAGTTGTTTAGTTATGAAAATTCATCAGCGAGCATGGAGTGGCATCCTCCATTGACGGTCCAGTCTTTCTGTATTGACAATAGTACTGGAGCCATAGCTCAAGCTAAAGAATTGATATTCCATCTGTAAACCAAATACTTTCTGCATTGGAATCAACTTGTTCGATAAGAACAAAATAAAGTCAACTTTAGGAAGATCGACTGAAAGGAGAACTTGACGGACCTATTGACTAGAGTAATCAGATCTAATGAGTTCGATGATCTAAAATAGAAGATGAATATTTGATACCAATCTGATTGGCTTTAGTCTAAGTGAGAGTTGTTGGAAAATGTGTCTTAAAGTCAATCATCAAGATTATAGATGATTGTGCTTCATATAAGTATATGAATTATAAAATGATAAATGTTATCTGGTAGATTCATCATAAGGAATATATCTTCTAAAATAGAATTCATATGTTATGATGAAGTCCATAGAACTTAATCCAAAATGATAAAGAAGAATTTATCATGTGGTTCTTAAATTTTGCTCACGATCAAATGATACAATTGTCATAAGGACGATAACTGTATCGAGTATAGGTCATTTTATGCCACATTAGTTGGTTTTCCTCTTAACCAAGATGTGTAGTGACATGGGTATGGCATACGGATGATATGTAGGAGTATATTTTATTGAGCTTGCCACTTTCGGAGCACTCTACTGTTAAGGATTCCTTTGATGGGATATGGATATATATGTCTTTCAGACCTGAGGCTATCTCGGTGACTTGCAAGCAACTCACTGTGCTTTGATGTCAGACTACCTAAATTTCTAATTCGATGATGGAAGGTTTCTGGGTGCAGTTAAGTACTTGTAAAGTCTGAGTGCAAGTCAAGATGGAATTGACAGCTCCAAGTAAAATTAGAGATGATGCATCATTGTATTTTAATTCAGCAAAACTTTGATCAAAGTAGTCCTAGTGAGGAGTCATAGAATTTTTGAGGTTGAGACACAATGTGGACCACTCTTCTTGGGTTAACAGTTTAACCCAAAATCATCCTTGAGCATCAAGTGTCAAAAGAATGAATTATATAGTAACTATATCCACATGGGTTCTAGAGTATTGCTAGGCATATATTCGGCTTATCCGGCTGTCGGATCCCATTGCTAGATAGTTACATCGATTAGTACAAAAATTGTTCTTGTACTATCGACTTAAGTTTGAACCTATGGGATCACACACAAAGAAGTATCTGTCTGATCAAATGGCTGATCGACGATTATGAATCATTGATAGGTTTAATTATCAATTTGATTGATGATTAATCCTATGCAAAAGTTGTAATAATTATTTACTAATGGTTAGTAAATTAGAGAAATAATTAATTAACAATATGATTGTTACTTAGCTCAATTTGATTGAGCAATAGAGATTGGATTAAATCTAATTGAATTGGATTCAATTAGATTGGATTTGGATTAATTGAATGTAGCCTTATTGAATAACAGGGCTTTCTCTAATTAATCTCAAGGATACAAAATCAAATTAACAAGATTGGTTTGGTAATAAGTTTTGATTGGATCAAATCCTATTGGATAATAGGCTTGATTGGATCTAGCCCTATTATCAAATAGCTTCTCTGAATCTATTAAGAATTAATCCCTGGATCAATGAGATTTTCATCTAACTAATTGTGATTCAATTGGAGCCTAATAATTGGGCTAGGATTCAATTAGTTAGTTTATTATAACTAACTTTTAAATTGACTAGGATTGGATCCAAGAATTAGTTATAATTTGATCAAGATCTTGAATCCTATTTGAAAATATGACTAAACTCAAAACAAAGCCACCGCATGTGATAATTAATTCTCCACACCCCAATTTTTATCGTGAGAAACCCCATGCCCCATGAAGAAGCACCACATCCCTCTCCTCTCTTCCTCCCATGAAAAAGGAGGCACCCCATCTCCTCTTTATGGTCACCCAAAACAAGGACGGGGGCGTCCAAGAGTTGGATGCTCCAAGATCCAGCTCACAACATTCACTTTGTTCTCTTCTTCTTGGTATGTTTTCTTGATTTTTTCTTATTAATTTTTGGGTATCAAAGAGAGTTTTTTCTACTGGTTATACAGTAGAAAATTAGAAAAGAAAAGTTCTTCTCAAGGAAAGAAAGATCAAAGAAAAAGAAGGGTCTTCTTTCTTGCGCGCAGCCTTGAAGAAGGAGTTATTCTTTCAGATTTTTTTAAATTTTTTTTTTTAAGATAAAAATCAGATTAGATCTAATTTTTAACATATAAATTTAGAGAAAAAATATTAAAAAAAATTGGTTGGGGTTTGGGGCTTCTTGAAGTTTTAGATCAAGGAAAAAGATGGATCTTCTTTCTTATGCGCAGCCTTGAAGAAGAAGGAGTTCTTCTTTCAAATTCTTTTTTATTTTTTTTCAAGATAAAAATCAAATTAGATCTAATTTTTAACATGAGAATTTAAAAGAAAAATATCAAAAAAATATGGTTGGATGTTTAAGGCTTTCTAGAGTTCTAGATCAAGAAGAAAAAGGAAGAAGAAGAGAGAAAAATGGTTCTTCTCTTGGATTCCTCTTTTGGATTTTTTTAGATCTCAAGATTTCATATCATTTTTTGTATGAAAAATCAGATTAGATATAATTTTTATCATAAAAAATTAGAGAAGAAAAGTTCTTCTTAAAGACGTGAAAGGAAGATAGAAAGGTTCTCTCTTATGCATGAAAAATTGAGAAGAAAGAGTTCTTCTCTTGATCTCTATTATAGAGATCAGATGCATGGATCCAGAAAGAAAAAAAAAGGATCTCCTTATTCTTCATTTACATTATATTTCTCTCAAATCAGCCAATGGATGGTGTCTTCACGAGCTAGCACTCCTAGGGAGATTGATCTGCACAAGGACTTCATGTAGATACCTATAGAGGCCGGATGTGTGTGCGATTGCCAAGCATTAAGAATAACCATCTACCATGGATTTTGAATGCGGTGATCTACTATCCACACTCAGGTATGAAGTTTTATATTTAATTAATATTTAGATATGATCTAAATATAGATTAGTTATGTCCTGTACTTGCTGAATTTTAGATTTCAGATGTACATATATGCATATTAGTTCGTATCATAGATTCTGTATGATGATTTAGATTTGATCTATGTATGCATTATAGATTAAATTCTTTAATCTATATATATTTTATTGTAAAATTTTAAAAATACATGCACATCACCCACCACTCTCCCTTCAGTTGCTAGTTGACCTATTTGGATCTCTAGCTTAGTAATGGATTACATGTTGGAGTTAAGGGTCTGGGTGTTAACTTTTAACTGTTCTAGCACTTTCAGAACTCTCTCCTCAAAAGTTGAGCTATGACCAGTGGTAGATGGTTGTGGAGCATTTTGAAACTGGTGGTATGGCCCATGCCTACATGTCAGTTCCTGATAGTTGGGTCTAGGTACAGCAGGGCTAACCACTGACTGTGGTTTTCAAAAAAAAAATTGGATGGTTTCTCCAATCGGGGTTATAAATGTTTCAATATGGATCATTTTCTAGTCTATAAGCTTGTTGAGCTTGAGCTTGTTGGACCTGCTCGTGCATGAACTCAGAAAATTGAGGTGCAACTGGGCATTCACTTACAAAATGGGTTGGGCTTGCACACAATGAACAAACATCATGGACTAGGTTAGGTGGAATCGGAGAGTGTCCAGTATTCAGAAGATGGTCTAATTTATGGGACAACTCATCTACTTTACTGTGGATATCCATAACATTTTCAATCTTATAGATTCCACCTCTTTTCTATTGAGACATGGGTTGTTCTCTAGAAGTGGCAGACATGTGATGCAAGAAGTTCTCATTAAGTGTTTCAAAGAGCTGCCAAGCTGCATCCTCACTCTTTAGCATGAATGTCTCACCACATGATGCATCAATCATTTATTGGTGTTTCTCTGATAGACCATCGTAGAAACACTAAACAAGTTATCATTTGGGGATAGCTTGGTGGGGGCATTTACGAATGAGGTCCCTTAATCTTTCCTATATCTCATGAAAAAGTTCATCATCCAATTGGAAAAAACTAGTAATGACTTTTCTAATTTGATTTATTTTTCCAATTGAAAAGTATTTCTTGAGAAACTCTCTTTGAAGATGGTCCCAAGTTGAAATAGTTATGAAATCTAGGGAGTTTAACCAATACTTGGCTTTGTGCTTAAGTGAGAAAGGGAATAGTTTCAACCTGAGGGCATCATCAGAGATGTTTTAGATTTTTATTGTGGAGCATATCTTAAGAAATTCGTTCAAGTATTTATACGGATCCTCATTCGACAGTCTATAGAATGATGGTAGCATTTGAATAATGCTGGACTTAATTTAGTATTGTGCCACCTCCATAGGAGGAGGCGGGATATATAGCAAGTAGGTGTAAGATGAGTGGGTAAAGTACTCCTTTAATTGTCATGGTGGGTCAATCTTTTGATTTGGATTCATGATTTTGACTCGATTTGTTCGAATCATTCTTTCTAGTTCTAGGTCTAGTGGGTGTAAATCAGGTGGTAATGATCAGCATCCTAGCATGCACCCAAAAAATCTCATCGAATTTTAATTTCAGCAAGTTTTTTTTTTTGAAAGAGAAGAGGAGAAAAGGAGGAGGAAGAGAGAAAAGAGTCCTAAAGAAGAAAACCTAAGGAGTCCTAAGCCTAAGATGAGAGAGAAGAATTAATTAGGTTTGATGTTTTTAGTTAACAATCAAGTGGTTCAATCAATCTTCATTGTGGATTATCCTAGATCTAGATAGCTCCTAACTACTATGGTCACCTTCGAGCATTCCAAGTAGCAGACTAGCCACTCAACTAGTCAGATAAGTGTAAGATTGGTGGGGGTCCCCCCATTGTTTTTCTTAGACACCAACTGAGTTGGCCAGAAAAGTGAATGGAACCAATTAATAAACCGTCTTCCTTCAGGATGTAATCTCTGAACCACTTTCTAAAATACTAGTTAAATTGACTAACCTGAACCCGATCCAACTTTTAGAGTTCCTTGTCCTACTGAGCTTGAGAGTTTTTAGGGGTCAACATCTAATCGATTTTAAATTAGAGATTTAGGTCAATACAATTGTAGGATGGTGGTTTGTGGGCCAAGAAAGGGTGATGAAATCTCTATCTTATGTTGATTAGAGTTTTGCCCTTATGATGTTTTACAGAATTATGCAGTGCAAAAGAAGAAAAGGTATCCAAATTTAGTGATTAATCTAGATTAAATTAATTTGTTTCTCTTTTTAGGTTTTATGATTAGGTATCTAATTCCCTAAATAACTTATGAGATGTCAATGTAAGGATTTGGTTGATTTTGCAAGAAAGTAAGTTTGACTAAGTAAACTAGGCAAGTTAGAATGCAAATAAAAGGTAGAAAACAAATATAGCAACTATATATTTTTCTTTCAAGGGAATCTATTAGAAAGGAAGTAAATTATTTTAAAAGGCATGTCTAAAATATGTAGGAAGTCAAATCTATATAAACGGTAGAAAATTATATTTACTTGAAAGGCAGTAAAGCAATCTGAAGTAAGAAATAAAGACATAGAAAGTAGTAAAATATAAATTTTTTTCTTTATATTTTACAGATTTTTTTAAATTTTTTTTTCAAAACAATCACACCAATATCTCCGATAATGGTGCCTAAATTTGATGCATATTGTAGCATACCAAAATTAATCCTACTCACTACTATGTAAATAAGATGAGTCAGAATCGTATCCACAGGGATCTTAGGTTGATTATTTTGAAAATATAAAAGATAAGAATAATAGATTATAAAAAACTAAGAAAGAAACAAAAAGATTACAATAAAAATATTTTTCATTGATTAAATAAAGAAGCACACAATAGAAAAGAAATAAAAATTTGATACAAGAACAATGAAACCAAGTTGAACTTCTCACTGCGCTCGATAATGGATGTGCCTCTTTGAATCCTTCATCTTCCTCTGTGCAGATAGTAGCAGATGGATGACTAGAAAGCTTGGTCTAGGAACTCCAAGGAAGAAAGATAGATGGAAGAGGGTATGGGAATATAGAAAGGATAGCGGCACAAGGATTAGGACCTCTCCTAGATTTCTTTAGGATGTAGAGAAGGGATCTATGAAGGAATATGGTGATGGTAAGGAAAAAGAAAATGAATTGCTAGGGTTAGTACCTCCCCTAAACTTATAAAAAGAGAAGAAGAGGGAGAGAGAGAGGAGAGCTTGAAGAGAATTTAGAGTTGGCTTGATTTGAGAAGATGGAGACTTTGGGGTTCTATTTATAGAGTGGGGAGTGGGGTGCTAGGGTTTCAAAGGAGAGTTTTAGGCATGTGGAGTTTTGGTTGGCATTGGAGTTGTAAGAAAGAAAGGATATAGGGCGCATGAGAGAGTGCATGAAATTTTATGGAGGTGAGATGTTTTAAGGGTGTGCAGTACGACGTGAAATAAAAGATGGAGGGCCCCACATGTGTGAAAGGTGAGAAGGAGGAGTTTTAGCATGAGAAATCCATAGGATACGCATCCACTTCTTAGGTTTCATGAGGAGAGAGGGTGGTATGAAGAATAGCCCTTGGATCAAAAAGATTTGCTTCCTAGCTCTTGATCTTTAAGCTGTGTTCACACTTGGATCTTTATGTAGCATTATCTTTTAATCTGGACCCTTGATATTTAAGTCGTGTTCATACTTGATTCCATTTATCTTCTAATCTGAATCCTTGATTGGAGAGGTTGCTTCTTGACCCTTGATCTTTAAGTCATGTTCACATTGGAGTAGGAGCTGGTTGCCTGGTTCACTCAAATCTGATTCGATTTGAGTTCAATTTGATTTTTATGAACCCAAACTCCTAATTACCTGCAAAATAGATTAGAGAGCATCAAATTATTAATACATAAAGTGTAATTAAATAGAATTATGTACCTCTAGTGACTTAATTCAAATATTCATCAAGGGGTTCATACTTTCATTCTACTGGGTTGCCACTATATACTGCTAGGTGTTATTGGTAGATTGTAGGACTCATCGGATATCATCTTAATGATCAATGACCCTCGAAGGACAGAGTTGAAATTATTCCAACTCATCAAAAGTAGTTTCGATAATATTATGATGGAGATCACAATATATCTCACTATCAGATAGAATGAAACTTATGGGATCATACATTAAAGGATTTAATCTTTAATTAACCAATGGGCTTATGATGTTCTAATTGGGTTAGGATTTAATGAAATCCTATTGGATTTAGGAGAACCATGCTAGCACATGGTTAAACCCAATTCTTCTTCGGACTTAGATTCCTCATGAGATAAGGATTAGATCAAGTCCACAGCCTTAAACCTAATCTAGATCTACTTTAATTTGGGTTTAGAGGGGCACCTATTTGAGGGCCCAAAAGGATTAGATTAAGCCAATTAGTTAGCAAATAAATCTTCTTATTTTCTCCCTTGAAATTTTTTTTTTAGTATGGATCATTTTTGGAAAGAGAAGAGGAAAGGAGGCACATGCCTTCTTTTCTTTTTGGAATGTCCAAGGGGTGCACGCCCGTTTGGAGTTAGCATGGAGAGAAAGAGAGGGGAGCTATGCCCCCTCTCTCGTGGGCACAAAAACCATAAGGGGTGCCAACCTTTGGCACCCCCTCTACTTGCCTTATGGGATGAGGGGCACCCCCTCATCTTGCCTTATAAGATGTAGGCACACCCTCTACTTGCCATATAAGGTGTGGGCCTTTCCAATTGGATTTGATTTTCTTAGGAAGAAAATCAAATTAAAAGGTAAGGGATCTTATGAGATAAGAACTAATCTTTTTAGCCTGATTGAAGATTTATTTGGAATCATGAAAAGGTCTATTTAAGAGGTGGTCTTTTAAGGTTTGTGGAATTATTGAATTGTGAATTTAGATCTAAACCTCCTCCCCATCTCCATGCCATCCTCTCCTTCTCCTCTCTCTCCAATGCCTAAGCATTGGGCCTCCCACCTTCCCACATGCCCAAGTGTTTGGTGATCTCTTCTACATCAAGGAAAAAGGAGATAGGCTATAATTCAAGTGTTGACATCATGGATAAAGATCAATGGTTGATCAAAGATCCCAAAGATTGAGATTCGTCTTGGAGAAGATGGATCAAAAATGAGAAGAAAGATTCAAAATTGATCCCGGTGGATATCTATAGAGGCCGAACGCATGTGCGGCTCAAAAATCTTTAGATCTATAATCATCGACTGTGGTGTATTTCGACCCATACAAGGTATTGGGATATGATCTCAATTTTTCTATTTTATTTTTCAGATTATATGCATGACTTAGATCCATAGCTTGGGTAGATATAGATTTGATCTATTGCATGTGGAGTTAAAGGGTTTAACCTAGATCCATTTCTGCTACTATTTCAAAATTATTTTGAAAGCTATGCATGCTAGTCTATCTGTTTTCTAACATGCTTCTCTTAAGTCTTTTATGGAGAATTCTTTTGACAACCATACTTTGATCGATGTCAGCATGGGAATGTCATTCTCAATTAGGAGGATGTCATTCATATACAATACGAAGAATGTAACAGCACTCCCATTGACCTTTTTATATACACATGACTCCTCATTTTTTATGAAATCAAATGATTTGATCGCATCATTGGAGTGTTCCAACTTCGAGATGCTTGCTTAAGTCTGTATATAGACCTTTACAGCTGGCAGACTTTGTGATCACTATCACTAGAGGTGAAACCCATAGACTGCTCCATATAGATATTTTCTTCAAGATATCTATTTAAGAAAGTATTTTTCACATCCACCTATCAAATTTCATAATTGTAGTATGCTGCAACATGAGCATTGTCCAGATGGATTTTAGTATGGCTATCGGTGAGAAAATTTTCTGATAGTCAGTGCCTTCGCATTGATTATAATCTTTCACTACTAACCTTGCCTTATAGGTCTTTACCTTACCATTCGAATTTGTTTTTTGTAGATCTATTTACATCCAATAGGTACTATATCTTCAAATGGATCTACTAAAGTCCAGACACGGTTGAAATACATAGAGTCAATTTCTGACTTCATTGCTTCCTTCTATTTCTTAGAGTAAACATCTAATATCGCCTCATTATAGATTTTGAGATCATCTCTATGATCCCTATCTCCTATAAGGAATGCTTCTTCTATATCTTCTATAAGTATATCTAAATATCTTTTAAGAGGAGAGATCCTACTAGATCTACAAGGTGGAGGAGGTACCACATTTACTGGCTCACTATAAACGGGTTCAGGCTCTAGGACTCATGGCTCCTCAGAGATCTTTGTTGGAATTCAAGGTTTAGGGTATGATGTGTGTTTCAAAATTTTAATTTTTAAACACTATAGTAGAATATAAAATTAGAATAATTTTATTCTGAATCATGCATGCATAAAACATAAAATCACAAGGATCTAGTTCATATGTTGAAATTGTATATATGCTGAAATTCAGATTATGATTAAATCGCATACTTGTTTCACAATTTCTTTCTTCAAATATGGATCTGAAAAAGAAGAGATTCTTTTCTAGCTGCATAAGTATCTGACTTCTATAGATATCAACTTGGGATCAGTCTGAAACAGCCCTCTTCAAGTTGAATTCTCTTCTTTAAGAAAATTTAGCTTGCTGAATCTGAACGAAGCCTGGATCGCGATCAACGCTTGATTTCTTTTTTTGATCTTTTTCTTCTCTTCTTCTCTTACCTTTCTCCCTTGCTTTGTGCTACTATAAAGCACCAGAAACTAGCAAAGGAGGGGAAGCCCAACAGCTTGGGCATGGAAGAACTTGGGATGCCCCAAAAGGTGGGGCATGTGGGATGCCAAGGGAGAAGAGAGGGAGAGAGGAAGAGAGAGCGTAAGGGTCTCCAAAGGTGGGCATGGGCTGCTGGTTGGTTGCTTTTGAGACCTTAGGGGAGGTTCCTCTAAATATGCATAAGGATTGAATCCTATTCAATCACATAATACAAGTCCTACTTGCATTAGGTTTTCTTATAACTTAAGTTATTTGAGTTCCCCTAGGAATCTTTTTAGGCACCAACTCTTGGAGCTCTTGCACCCATTATTTCATATCCCAAAATACACCCAAGGGATACCCCATATGAAATCAAAAGGCCCTCTAATCATAGGACACGTCCAACTTGATCAAATCAAGGTTGCACCCAAGAATAACTATCAAAAAAATTAATTTGAGACTTGCACCCTTAATTTATTTGATCCAAAATCTTAGACACCTAACAATTGGAGTCCAATAAATCTTATTCATTTAGGTTATTAGTAGATAATTAAGTTTAAATTATCTTATCAAATAAAAAATTCAAACGAAAAGAAAAAATTGGGTCTAACCATATACTAGCAAGGTTACGTTGAACCCAATTGAGTTTCTCTAAATCCAATTGACACTTCATAAGTCCAATTACTAATTTCAGGCCTAATCCCTTTGTTGTGTGATCCTATAGATTCAATTCTATCTAGTAGTGAGATATATAATGATCTCTATCAAAATATCATTGAAACTCTTTTCAATGAGTCAGAACAATTTCACTCTAACTCATCAAGAATTATCGATCCAGAACAACCCTAGTGAGCTCTCACAATCCACCAGTGACACCTACCAGTATGTAGTGGTAACCCAATAGAATCAAAATAAATCTCTAGGTGTAGTTAACATGTGATTCAATCCCTCTATCGTGAGTCCCGATTAGATGGTAGGTCATAGATAAATTATCAAACCTTAACATCAGTCATATGATAGATTCGATTAGCTCAAGTCCAATTATGATTTTTATAAATTTTTTTTTATCAATCATACTGCTATGGCCACAGACTCTCAGACTTATCGTCTTAAATCCCATAGGACTACTCCTACAATAGACCAACTATCACCAACATCTACTACAAGGGCTCATTGAGACCCATGTTTATGTATCAATCAAATTCTAGCAACCTCACTGTGAGCAGTAGTGCCATCTCAAGTCAAAAGATCTGTCACACAATTACAACATCGGGACAATCACTGATGAATGAATAGAAATCCAAGTGATCTCTCATATGGTCACATTCAGTACTAGTTGTTCTCTAACAACTACATGCATTAGTTATTCAGTGTCTCTATACTGTAGACTGGAGACCCATCTATCCCAAAAGAAGTGATCTGTGCATCGATTTATCCACATCGATCACCATCCTCATGATGATTCTATGACCGAGAGCATTTAGGTATTAAATACATGTCTCTAATTTTCAACTCTTTAAGAATATGTATCGAAAGCTAATTTCATAGATGATTCAAGGACACATCACACTTGAATGAAATATAAACTTGTCTTTTTATTGATCATATCAATATATTAAGTATAAAATTATGTCCTAGATTTATTACAATGTGTCAGCTATATTAGCTTCTAGGACATATATCTATCAATCTTCCATTTGGATTAAAGCCAATTGGCCACAAATCTAAGTCCCATATTCTCAAGGTGGACTTTCATTTTTAGTTGGCTCAACTGCTTTATCAATGGATTTGTCACATTGTCCGTGGAGTCTACTCTTCGCATCTCGATATATTTTTTTTTGAGATAGTCACGTATAAATATGATATTGCCGCTTGATGTGCTTTAATTTCTGATGAGATCTTGGCTCCTTAGCAAGTACTATGGCTCCATTGTTGTCGCAGTAGAGTGGTATGGCATCCGATGTTATAACCCCAAGTTCTGCGATAAATTTCTTAAACCAGAAGTCTTTGCAGCATCTCAAGCAGCGACATACTCAGCTTGTGTGGTCGAATCTGCTATGATGGTTGCTTGAAACTCTTCCAGCTGACTGTGCCACCATTGCAAACGAACACATATCCTAACGTAGACTTTCTATCATCAGGATCAGACATGAAGTCTGAGTCAGTATACCCCTCAATTCGTAACTTAGAATCTCCTTCAAAAATTAAGAACAAATCTTTAGTTATTCTTAAGTACTTAAGGATGTTCTTCACAGCTATCCAGTGCTCATCATCTAGATTGGACTGATACCTGCTCGTGATACTCACAGTAAGAGTAATATCAGGTCAGTACACAGCATGGCATACATGAGGCTCCCTAGTGCTGAGGTATAAAGAATCCTACTCATGTGCTGAACTTCCTCAGATGTGGAAGGACACATCGTCTTGGAAAGATTAATACCATGCCTATGGGGTAAAAAGTCCTCTTTTAGAGTTTTTCATGTTGAACCTCTTCAACACCTTCTCTATGTACAGTTTTTATGACAGACCTAGCATCTGTTTAGGTCTATCCCTATAGACCTTTATTTTGAGAATATAGGATGCTTCTCCTAGATCTTTCATAGAGAATTTCTTGGACAACCATCTTTTGATCGTGATCAGTATGAGAATATCGTTCCCAATGAGGAAGATATCATCTACGTACAATATGAGAAATGTTATCACACGCCCACTGACTCTTTTATATAAACATAGTTTCTCTTCATTTTTGATGAAATTAAATGATTTGATCGCCTCATCAAAATGATAGTTCTAACTCCGAGAAGCTTGCTTTAATCCGTATATGGATCTTTGCAGCTTGCAGACTCTGTGATCACCATCACCAGATGTGAAACCTATAAACTGCTCTATATAGATATCTTCCTCGAGATATCCATTCAGAAAAGTAGTTTTCACATCCATTTGCCAGATTTCATAATTATAGTAAGCTGCAATAGTAAGCAGAGTGCGGATGAATTTTAATATGGCTACAGACGAGAAGGTTTCCTGATAGTTAATGTCCTCACGCTGACTATAACCTTTAGCCATAAGCTTAGCTTTAGAGGTCTCTACCTTACCATCGATACCTATTTTCTTTTTATAGATTTATTTACACCCAATAGGTACAATACCTTCAGATGGATCCACTAAGGTCCATACTTGATTTGAGTGCATTGAGTCAATTTCTAACTTCATCACATCTAACTATTTTTCGAAATCAATGTCAGACATTATCTCGTCAAAGATATTAGAATCATCATCATGACCCCTATCTTCCATAAGAAATATTTTCTTTACTTCCTCTGTAAGCATACCCATGTACCTTTCAGGAGGTTTGGAGATCCTGCTAGATGTACAAGGTGGTAGAGGAACGCAACTATTGGCTCATGAATAACGGGTTCCTGAGGATCTTTAGCTCTTTGCTCTTCAGAGACCTTCTCTTCGAGCTCAACTAACCTCCTAGTACCACCATCCTAGATAAACTATTTTTCTAGAAATATGATGTTCTGACTTACAATCACATTGTGATCTTGTGGAAAGTAAAAGTAGTATCCGATGGATTCTTTTAGATACGCTATAAAATGAGCTACTACAGATCTATCCTCTAGTTTATCAACCATCTGTCTCTTGACATAAGCTAGACATCCCAAGTCTTAAGATAACCTAGACTCGATTTTTTACCGTACCATATCTCATACAGTGTGGTAGGAACGGACTTTGATGGAACCCTATTCAACAAGTGAATGACGGTTAACAAGGCATGTCCCCAAAGATATATGGGTAGATCAGTGAAGCTCATCAAGTATCTGACCATATCCAATAGGGTCTTGTTCCTCCTTTCGGATATACCATTGAGCTGAAGTATTCCAGGAGGAGTCCATTAAGAGACTATGCCGTTGTCCTTAAGATGTTTCAAAAAATTTCAACTAAGGTATTCACCTCCTCGATTAGATCGATGAACCTTAATGGGTTTACCTATTTATTTTTTTACTTTATGTCTGAATTCTTTGAACATTTCAAAGGCTTCAGACTTGTATTTCATCAGATACACATATCCATACCTAGACAGATCATCGATAAAGATAATGAAGTAGCTATAACCACCTCTGGCTTGCACATCAAATGGCCCACATACATCAGTGTGTACTAGGGCAAGTAACTCAATGGCCCATTTTTCATATCCTACAAAAGATAACTTGATCATTTTTTTTTGAAGGTAAGATTCACAAGCTGGATACGACTCTGGGTTAAGAGAGCCAAGGATCCCATTCTTTTTCAGTCTGTTTATCCTATCCTCTCCAATATGGCCTAGTCTATGGTGCCACAAGTACTTCTGATTAATTTCATCTCTAGATCTCTTTTGTCCTATGGCACTCATTATTTGCTCGTTTAAATTCATATTTGCATCAACATGCAAGTGATATAGATTGTCAATTAAAAGACTTCGTGTAACTAATTTATTTCATAAATAAATAAAATAAAATTTTTTATTGAAACTAATTTCAAAATCTTCCTGTGCTAGTATGACACATAAATCAAATTCTGACTAGCTACAGGAATAAAATAATAGTCTTTTAAATCTAATCTAAAATCAGATGATAATTGAAGAGGATAAGTGCCAACGATCTCTACAGTAATTTTTGCTCCATTGTCGATCTGAAGGATCATGTCACCTTTCTTTAACCTCTTACTTTCTATTAGACCCTGCATTGAAGTACATATATGAACACTCAAGCCAGAGTCTAATACCCAACTAGAAGTAGAAGAAACCGTAAGATTAGATTCAATTATGAGCATACCTTCAGAAGGTTTGTCACCCTTTTTGATCTTTAAGCTCTCTAAGTAGATTGGACAGTTCCTCCTCCAGTGGCCTTCAGCATGATAGTGAAAATATTTTTCCTTTGCTTTGATCTTATTGTTGGGAAATGTGTCCCAAAAAGCCAATCGTCAAGCTGTTGACGATTGAGCAACCAAGTATTGTAATTGATTTGTTAATAAATAAAATATATTTGGTATTTTCATCAAAAGCTTTCATCTTCTAATGAACTCCGTTGTTATGATGAAGTCCTTAGGACTATTTAGATTCGATAAAGAGAGGATTTATCGATTAGTCTTTAAAACTGTTCACAACCAAATGATAGGCTGTTAATAAGGACGACAGCTTCTATCGAGCATAGGTCGCTGTAGGCCATATGGGTTGGTTGTCCTCTTAACCAAAGAGTGTGGAGACACTGGTATGGCATACAGGTGAGATGTAAGGGTACATCATCATTGAACGTGACCAACTCCAGAGCATTCTGCTGTCGAGAATGTCTCTAATGGGATATAGGTATAAGTGTCCCTTAGACTTGAGATCGCCTCAGTGACTTGCAAGCAACTCACTGTGCTTTGGTACTGGACTAACTAAATTTTTAATTCAGGGATGGAAGGCTTCTGGGCACAGTCAAGTACTTGCGAAGTCAGAGTGTGATCGAGATGGGATTGACCACTCCAAGAGTTGGAGAAGAATGAGTCGCTGTATTTCAATTTAGCAAAACCTTGGCCAGGGTAATCCATCAGATGGATTTGATATTTTGAAATACAATGTGGACAACCTGATCAGAGTTGACAGTTAAACTCTGGGGTGTCCTATGATCATTTTGGTCAAGGGGATGAATTATATAAAAACTATATCCGCATGGGTTCTGTTGGGTATAAAATACCCACAGCCGAAATCCTCGGCGGAATCGACTACGAACAGAACAGCTCCGCCCAGACTCCTACGGGAGCCAGGCTCCGCCTCCGACATCAACTGCAGAACAGCTCCGCCCGGACTCCTACGGGAGCCGGGCTCCACCTCCGACATCAACTACAGCACAACTCCGCCCGGACTCCTACGGGAGCCGGGCTCCGCCTTCAACATCAACTGCAGCACGGCTCCGCCCGGACTCCTACGGGAGCCGGGCTCTGCCTCCGACATCAACTGCAGCACAGCTCCGCCTGGACTCCTACGGGAGCCAGGCTCTGCTCTCGACGTCAACTGCAGAACGGCTCCGCCCGGACTCCTACGGGAGCCGGGCTCCGCCTTCGACGTCAACTGCAGAACAGCTCCGCCCGGACTCCTACGGGAGCCGGGCTCTGCCTCCGACATCAACTGCAGAACAGCTCCGTCCGGACTCCTACGGGAGTCGGGCTCCGCCTTCGACATCAACTACAGAACAGCTCCGCCCGAACTCCTACGGGAGCTGGGCTCCACCGCCGACATCGACTGCAGCACAGCTCCGCCCGGACTCCTACGGGAGCCAGGCTCCGCTCTCAGTATCAACTGCTGGTAAGCTCCGTCCAGACTCCTACGGGAGCCGGACTTCACCTCTAACTTTGATTGCAGAGGACTCCGCCCGGACTCCTACGGGAGCCGTGTTCCGCCCGCAACTTCAGCTCCGAGAGGGTTCCGCCCGGACTCCCACAGAAGTCAGACTCCACCCACGACCCCAGCCGCCAGGAGGACCTCTCTCGGACCTCCACAGAGGCCGGGCTCCGACCACTGCCGAGCTTCAATCAACAGATCCGCACCCCCTAGCAGGCCACCATAACGATCGCGATCCTGCTCCACTTCCTGTGGCGGATTCCGCGCAGCTCCATCATTCCCTGACAGGCCGCAGTAACCATCGTAGCTCTGCTCCACTTCCTGTGGCGGATTCCGCACAGCTCCACTACCCCCTTGCAGGCCACCATAACGGCCACAAACCTGCTCCACCTCCTGCGACGGATACCGGGCGATTCTCCCATCCGCTGGCAAGTCACGACAACAGACGCTGCTCCACCCCTCGTAACAGATTCCACGTGGCAAGCTGCGGTGATGGCCACGATTTCGCTCCACTACCTCTCGCAATAAATTTCCCCTGACTACGGGCGGCCCACGATCTGACGGTTACAGACGTCGCCATCAATCCGTTACCTCCTCCGTCTATAAAAAGGGGGGATCCAGATACGTTATTCTCTAAGCTCATTTCTTATCTCAAAACTCTGCAAAATTCTCCATTCGAGCACTCCATTCTTGTTGAGGCAGAGAACTGACTTGAGCGTCGGAGGGTCTTACTGGAGCAACCCCACCTTCGGTTTAGACTTCCTTTGCAGGTCCCGGCGGCGACCGCGGCTTTCCCGACTCCAGCTTCTCTGGCGCAAGCAGATTTTTGCACCAACAGGATTGGATTGGCGCTAGAGGAAGGGCCTGTGTCTTTGCAGCACCCTTGTTCTTAAAGGAGTGTTCAACGGAGCTGCCTCCGACCGTCTCTCCGTCACCCACTCCTAATCTCCCTTCGCGAGATCGACACTCGATGCCTCCGCGCAGGGCATCCACCCGGCGGTCTACGGCCTCCGCGGCCAGATCTCAGGCTCCGGCCTCCCCTCCAGTTTCTCAGCCTCCTCCTCCTCCCCCTCCGGCGGCGGCGGTCGGCGCGGAGCAGTTTGACTTGCTGGCGCAGTAGGTCAAAGGCCTCGTCGAAGCCGTACAAGCAATGCAGCAGCAGCAACCACAGGCGTCGGCGCATCCGGAAGGGGCATCTCCGGAATGCCAGAACCCGGTGGTGAGGTGGGCCACCTGGGCTAGCCGCCCCATCCTCCCCGGGAAGGCAAATCCGAGGGTAGAGAGCCCTCAATCGGATCACGACTCCACCCCTGGAAGATCCCTGCCCCCGTTCTGCCAAAGGACCCTCGAGACTCGAAGTCGAGAGGATTTCCTGGATCGAAGGCTCCAGGAGATGAGCCGGCGGATTGAAGAACTTTGCCACGCGCCCCCCGCTTATGGTGAGGATATTTGCACTGACCCTCCCTTCTCCCAAATGATTATGCAGGAACCGATCCCGCCGAACTTCAAGCTTCCCCAGTTCGAAAGCTACGACGGGACGTCGGACCCGGTTGATCATCTGGAGGCCTTTCGAACGATGATGCTACTTCACGGCGCTCCTGACGCCATCTTGTGCCGGGCTTTCCCGTCTACTTTGAAGGCAGCAGCGAGGAACTGGTACTCGGCTCTAAAGCCGGGTACCATCTTTTCCTTCGATCAAATGAGCCACCAATTTGTGGCCCATTTTGTTAGCAGCTGGCATCCCCGGAAGGGTTCGGAGTCCCTCATCAACATCAAGCAGAGGGAAGGGGAGTCCATACGGGCCTACGTCAACCGCTTTAATATCGCAGCGTTGGAGGTCCAGAACTTGGACCAGTCAGTTGCCATGGCCGCCCTGAAAGGTGGCCTTCAGAAGAATGATCTTTTGTACTCCCTGGAGAAGAAGTACCCCAGGGATTTTGCCGATTTACTGGTTCAGGCTGAAGGATACGCCCGAGCGGAAGAGGCCTTCAAAATGAAGGATGAAGAGACAGCAAGGGAGCGTCAAGCGGGAGATTCGAGTAAGCCCGCAGTTGAGAAAAGGTCCAAGGAAGCCCGGCCGCATTCCCGATCCCCTCCTGGACATAAGTGCGCCCATACTCCACCCCGGGCACGCAGGCAGAGAAGCCCGGACCGCAGGGTTCAGCGGGGCTCCCCACCAGGGAGATTTCGCAACTACGCCCCCCTCAACGCCTCGAAGGCCCAAGTATTAATAGAGGTCAGGGAGCAGCTCCCTAGGCCGGAGAGGATGCGCACACATCCCGGGAAGTGCAACCCCAACAAGTTCTGCCTCTACCACCGTGACCACGGCCACGACACCGAAGAATGCATCCAGCTCTAGGACGAGATCGAGGAGCTCATCCGACGAGGTCGACTCGACAGATTCATCCACTGCAGGCCTGAGGGTAGAGGAGACCGGCCAAGAGCCCTCCCACCACCTGAACCGCAAAAAAGGGAGGAGCAGCCCGGGGACCGGCCTCCCATCGGGACCATCGACTCCATCACCGGAGGGCCTCAAGGAGGAGCGGGAAAACTGTAAATGTATCACTTACTATTTCGCCTTGAATCTACTTTTCTTTCTAGCTAATGTGCCCCTCCCACCTAGCGTGGATGTATTATGACTGGATATGATCCCTCCAAAAACACAGCCATGTCAGGAACAGGAGGAGAACCTTGTCCTGACATGAGCAAAGTCAAAGGCCCGGTTCTTTTAGACCAGATGGGGGGAGAGGCCTTACAACGCCCTAATGTGCCCCCACAGCCTTGTTAGGGACAGGAGGAAAACTTCGCCCTAACTCGAGCAAAGTCAAAGGCCCGGTTCTTTTAGACCGGATGGGGGGAGAGGCCTTGCAACGCCCTAATGTGCCCCCACAGCCCTGTTAGGGATAGGAGGAGAACCTCGCCCTAACTTGAGCAAAGTCAAAGGCCCGGTTCTTTTAGACCGGATGGGGGGAGAGGCCTTGCAACGCCCTAATGCGCCCCCACAGCCATGTCATGAACAGGAGGAGAACCTCATCCTGACATGAGCAAAGTCGAAGGCCCGGTTCTTTTAGACCGGATGGGGGAGAAGCCTTACAGCGCCCTAACACGCCCCCACAAGCCAGGCTGGTAACGAGAGGAGAACCTCACGCCGGCTCGAGCAAGATGGAAGGTCCGGACTCCTACGGGAGCTGGGTTCCGCCTACAAGGAAGACTCCACCCGGACTCCTACGGGAGCCGGGTTCCGCCTACAAGGAAGACTCCACCCGGACTCCTACGGGAGCCGGGTTCCGCCTACAAGGAAGACTCCACCCGGACTCCTACGGGAGCCGGGTTCCGCCTACAAGGAAGACTCCACCCGGACTCCTACGGGAGCCGGGTTTCGCCTACAAGGAAGACTCCACCCGGACTCCTACGGGAGCCGGATTCCGCCTACAAGGAAGACTCCACCCGGACTCCTACGGGAGCCGGGTTCTGCCTATAAGGAAGACTCCACCCGGACTCCTACGGGAGCTGGGTTTCGCCTACAAAGAAGACTTCGCCCGGACCCCTACGGGAGCCGGGCTCCATCCACGACTTCTGCAGCAGGGGTTAATGGTGACGAAACCCGGCCGCCTAACAAGATCGAATGAAGAGAAAAGGCCCCCACCCCCCGACGACGTCTACATCAAACAAGTCAAACAACAAGAAAGGTTCGGCAGACAACAATATTAGCGCAGCGCACGGACGAAGTAACGCAAAATGCTCTTTTCATTTCGTTTTCGATATATATACACACTACAAGGCCAGGACGGCCAAGGAAAGAAGGACAAAACGACAAAAAAGAAATAACTGCATGACAAGATAGAAAGACAAAAGAGCTCTAAGGAGGCCCTGCTCCCTCCGACCTAGGGTTATCTACTCCATCCCTCAACCAGGACTGCCTCAGGTTCTCTATTGCTTCTTCTAGTTCTTCCCTCTTCCGCAGCGCGTCCTGGAGCGCCCGACGAAGTTGCTGGCTCTCAGCCTCCGCTTCTCGATGCCACTTCCGCAAAACTTCGGACTCCGCCTCTGCGTCTGCGACGGCCTTCCGCTCAAGTGCCAGTTGGATCTTCACTTGTTGCAGCTCGGCTGTCTTCTCCCCGAGAGAGATAGAAATCCCTTCAACAGTGCCTCTCAGGGCTTGGAGCTCTTCGGAATCTTGGGCGGAAGTAAGCTGCGCCCTATGAACCAGCTGCCTCTGGAGGCGAACGACCTCGTCGGCCGCCGTCCGAAATCTCCCTTTGTACTCTTCCACTTGCCGGCGCCAGCTGGCCCGCTGCACGTCGTGACTCATCTCGGCATCTTGAAGCTACTTCTGGAGGTCGGAGACCTTCTGCGACCACTTCTGTTCATCATCAACCCGGGCCAAGAGCCGGGATGAGTTTCCTTCCAGATGGCCGATCTTCCTCTTCGCAGCTGATAGTTCCACCTTAAGGGTGCTGATCCTGGCTTCTTGAGCCCAAATTCGATCGCTGGTGCTCTTCTTGCATTCCTCGAGCTCCTTTGTGAAGTTCGCCTTCCTCCGACTGTAATCCATGATTGCCTTCACCTGGAGACTCCGAAAGTGGGCGGCCTCAGCGGCGGCTTCAGAATGGCCTTCTCTCGATTTGCGAAGCTCGCCTTCCGACTTCTTCAACTTCTTCGTCAGGTGAAGGACCTCTTTTTTCAACCGTTGGATTATCGATTTCAGCGGGACCCCCAGGGGCAAGGGGAGTGCTTCAGCAGGACACTGCCATCGGAAGGTGCAAGCATCAAAGATCGACTCATTGCAAGAAGAAAAGCAGAAAGAAGGAGGAGGAGGAAGGAGAAGCCATCCACCACAAGAAATTCGACTTTATTGATTGAATAATTTTGAAGACAAACAGAAAGGAAATATGGCGACAAAATAAGGGCACAAGATCAGAGGTCTCAGACCTCAGGGGCAGGAGGTGGAGAACTCGGTGCGGGGGGTGCGACTGCGGTGGCGGCGGATGAAGGGCCGGCCTCATCTTCAGACTCCTCCAGAAAGCCGAGGTCTAGTTCGGGGAATTTGCTGGCCACCTTCTCTTGGCAGAGCTCGAACCCCTTGGTGAACGCCTCCTAGCCGAACTGGACATTCAGGTCCCTCATCTCCGCGGAGGCCTTGAACTCCTCCACCGCAAGGGCCCTGGCCTCCGAGACCAGAATCGGAGTTTGCTCGACCAAATGGGCGACCTCGGCCTCCGCCTTCCTCGCCGACTCCTCCAAGATCCGTCTCTCCTCTTCCCGGGCTTGTCTCTCCTCTTCCCGGGCTTGCCTCTCTGTTTCCAGGGCCTCCTGGAGGGCGACTACTTCGGCCGTCTTTGCTTGGAGGCGAGCAACCTCGGCTTGGTAGCGTTCCTCCGCCTGAAGGAGGTCCCTCCTCATGCGGCTCGCCGCCCCGACATAGGCGAAGAGCTGGTGCCCAATCTGCAAGGACGGATAGAGAATTACGACAAAGGCCAGGTGACCGTGTAAATAAACATCCGCTTACCTCGAGGAAGGACCCCAAAGAGTCCCAGGCCCGCTGCTCAGGGTCGGTGCGGTCGATCCTCTCCACGACGTCGGACAGGATGCAGCCGTCGAGCAGCCACCTGATCAAGTCCCTATTGTTGAAGGGATTCTCCGATCCCTCCTCGGAGCAGACAGACTCGTCTACAGCAGCTCTGTGGCTACTCGCCCTGCGAGCCACCGATTTCCTCCTCCCCACGGCAGGCGCCTCCGTGGGGCGAACCCCCAGTGTGGGAGCCCCAGTCGGTGGGCTCCTCGAGGAGGCCCGGGGGGCCGATGGCTCGGCATCTGAAGGAATGTCGATGGCCGGGGCCGCCTGGACGGGCGCAGCCAAGCTCGTCTCCTCCGCCCTGGCCCTCTTCGCCGATCTGGAGGCCGCTGCGCCCTTTCTCTTCTGAGCTCTCATGCCCTTGGTGAGCATCCGCGTTGCTTCGACGTCCATTGCTAAAAAAAAAAAAAAAGAAAAGAAAAGAAAGAAAGAAGAAAAAAGGGAAAAAAGAAGCGACACCGATCAGTCCAGAGTCAAAAAAAAAAAAAAAAAAAAGAGAAAAAAAAGAGAGAAAAAGAAAGAAGAAAGAAAGAAAAAGAAAAGAGTGGGAAGGAAAAAGAAGTAAAGAGAAGAAGAAAAGGAAGGAAAGAAAAGCAAAGATAAGGCAAGTACTCGCTGGATCCTGGGGGCTCAGGCCGATGTTGAAAAGAAGCTGCTCCCTCAGAAGATTAGGAAGAGAAGGAGCGGGATAGGTTAGAAGCTTCTGGGCGGCCTGGAGGTCATCCTCCCCCAGGCTGGGAGCCCGACGAACGGAATCCCTCAGAGAACCCCAAGGGGGCAGGCCCAGTTCCAAAGTCGGGCAGTGGACGAAGAGGTATTTCTCCTTCCAATTGTGAATCAAAGAAGGGGCGCCCTTCAGCAACTCCTTCTTACCGAACTGGGGGGAGAAGTACCACCAGTCCTTCGTCGAAGGATGGCGTTTGAAGGTATAAAAATGCCTAAACAAGGAGAGGGATGGCTGAACCTCGACTATGTGGCAGAGGGAGAGAAACCCTATCAGAAACCTAAAGGAGTTCGGGGCCACGAAAGCAAGAGAGATGTCCAAGAAGCGAAAGAAGGCAGCGACGAAGGCAGGAAGCGGAAGCCAGAGTCCGGCACGGAATGCTTCCTGATACAAACAGAAGCGACCGGGAGGAGGAGTGCAGGCCCGGTCAGAGGGATCAGAAAGCTCCAGATCGTACTCCAGAGGAATCCCATACCGAACCCTTACCAGAAGGAGTTCCTCCGAAGTCGACGAACATGGAATAACGCCCGACGCGAAAATCGGGTGAGGCTCAACCCCGGACGCGGGTTCGTCCACAGGGAACTGGGGATTTGAAGCGGAAGAACTCTCAGAACTGCCGGGGGCAGAAGAGCCAGAGGACATTTTGAGTAGTTTTGAAGGGAGGATCTAAAGGACCCTAAAAAGACAGACCGAAGGGGGAATGAGTGGCCGGAGGCTAACTCGGAGGGACGCACAAAAGTGATGATGAGAGGAGAAGCCCCTAGGCGGTGAGAGGAAGGCTGGCACTAACCTATGTTGCTCTGAGGGACCTGGGGGATGAGAAACAGGAGGCGCCTACGGCTTGAAAAGATGCTCACTAAAGCAGGGCTCTCGAAGAGAAGACGGACACCAGCGAAAACTCAGAAATGGAGTGGGACGCCTGAAGGAGGGAGGACGGGTTTAAATAGACCCTGGGATCCGGCACCATAATGATCGCGAATCCCCCAGGCCAGTCCGCATCCGACACGTGTCCCACTCCCCCTGGCAGATGGCTAAAAGTGGCTGATGGTTGGCAGGATCATAATTATGTCGTACCTAGGCCAGTGTACCTGCGGGATTTTCGAAACGTCCGTTCGTACCACTCCAATTTGAAAAGACTCCGGCACGCGCTCATTTAATGCCAAAATATCTGGCGGCGGTAGTGCGCAGGATTCGAAGGGACGGTTCCGGCTGTACCCATCTCTCTCTGTGTACTTCCTTCGCTTGAAATTCAAACTCGGAAGTAGGGGGACTGGTGTTGGGTATAAAATACCCACAGCCGAAATCCTCGACGGAATCGACTACGAACAGAACAGCTCCGCCCGGACTCCTACGGGAGCCGGGCTCCGCCTCCGACATCAACTGCAGAACAGCTCCGCCCGGACTCCTACGGGAGCCGGGCTCCGCCTCCGACATCAACTACAGCACAACTCCGCCCGGACTCCTACGGGAGCCGGGCTCCGCCTTCGACATCAACTGCAGCTCGGCTCCGCCCGGACTCCTACGGGAGCCGGGCTCCACCTCCGACATCAACTGCAGCACAGCTCCGCCTGGACTCCTACGGGAGCCAGGCTCCGCTCTCGACGTCAACTGCAGAACGGCTCCGCCCAGACTCCTACGGGAGCCGGGCTCCGCCTTCGACGTCAACTGCAGAACAGCTCCGCCCGAACTCCTACGGGAGTCGGGCTCCGCCTCCGACATCAACTGCAGAACAGCTCCGCCCGGACTCTTACGGGAGCCGGGCTCCGCCTTCGACATCAACTACAGAACAGCTCCGCCCGGACTCCTACGGGAGCCGGGCTCCGCCGCCGACATCGACTGCAGCACAGCTCCGCCCGGACTCCTACGGGAGCCAGGCTCAGCTCTCAGTATCAACTGCTGGTAAGCTCCGTCCGGACTCCTACGGGAGCCGGACTTCACCTCTAACTTTGATTGCAGAGGACTCCGCCCGGACTCCTACGGGAGCCGTGTTTCGCCCGCAACTTCAGCTCCGAGAGGGTTCCGCCCGGACTCCCACGGAAGTCAGACTCCACCTACGACCCCAGCCGCCAGGAGGACCTCTCCCGGACCTCCACAGAGGCCGGGCTCCGACCACTGCCGAGCTTCAATCAACAGATCCGCGCCCCCTGGCAGGCCACCATAACGGCCGCGATCCTGCTCCACTTCCTGTGGTGGATTCCGCACAGCTCCATCATTCCCTGACAGGCCGCAGTAACCATCACAGCTCTGCTCCACTTCCTGTGGCGGATTCCGCACAGCTCCACTACCCCCTGGCAGGCCACCATAACGGCCACGAACCTGCTCCACCTCCTGCGACGGATACCGGGCGATTCTCCCATCCGCTGGCAAGTCACGACAAGGACGCTACTCCACCCCTCGTAACAGATTCCACGTGGCAAGCTGCGGTGATGGCCACGATTCCGCTCCACTACCTCTCGCAATAAATTTCCCCTGACTACGGGCGGCCCACGATCCGACGATTACAGACATCGCCATCGATCCGTTACCTCCTCCACCTATAAAAATGGGGGATCCAGATACGTTATTCTCTAAGCTCATTTCTTATCTCAAAACTCTGCAAAATTCTCTGTTCGAGCACTCCATTCTTGTTGAGGCAGAGAACTGACTTGAGCGTCGGAGGGTCTTGCCGGAGCAACCCCACCTCCGGTTTAGACTTCCTTTGTAGGTCCCGGCGGTGACCGCGGCTTCCCCGACTCTAGCTTCTCCGGCGCAAGCAGATTTTTGCACCAACAGGTTCTAAGGATGTTGTTCTACACATTCAACCTATCCGGTCGTCGGGTACCATTGCTAGATGGTCACTTCGATTGGTATAGAAATTTATTCCTATACTACCGGCTTAGGTTTGGACCTATGAGGTCACACACATTAGAGTTCATGATCCGATCGGATGGTTGATCAACAATTAAGAATCATTCTAGGGTTAAATGATCAATACGATTGACATTTAACCCAGTGCAAGTGTTGCAGGAGGATCGATTAGCAATTCGATTGCTAATTAGCTTAATTTGATTAAGCCAATGGGCTGAGATTAAGTCTAATTAAATATGATTTAATTAGATTTGGTTTGGGCTTGATTGGATCAAGTCCAATTGGTTTATTGGATAAGCCAAGTGCAAGAAAAAACTAGTCCTAGTTCAACTAGGACTTGGGTCAATCTAATTTCTAATTTGATTAGAAAATTAAATCAGATTTAAATATAATTTAATCTGATTAAATTAAGTTCTTAATTGGGTTAAGATCTATTTTAATTGGGTTGATCTAATTTTGATTTGATTTGATTTGGAAAACCAAATTAAAACAAGTCATGAGACAGAATCCTAGTAGGACTAGGATTCCACCTTGCGCCACATAAGCCTTCTCCACGCCCTCTCTCTTATTCAACACCAATCTCCACTTATTTTGTGCAACAAAAGCCCTCTCCCAGATCTCTCTCACATTTACAAAAGGTCTCTTCTCTTCTTTCTTACATGGAAGGTGGTTTGGATCAAATCTAAAAGGAATAAGTTTGGATTTCGAATTCTATGAGATAGACTTTTAGAAATCCAAAACTCTTTCAATTTTGCACCGAATTTATCCAAATTTTTTTTGGAATTTTCGTGGCTTTTAGGGTATATATTGTGCACCCTTTTCTATTGATCCATACACAAAAATATGAAGGAGATGCTCAAGAGTTGGGCGTCCCTTAACTTGCCATGTTTGGATAAGCCTTGACTAGGTGTTTGACCTAGACAAGGACTCCATCATATCTTTCTATATAAGATGAGTTTCTTCATAAAATTTTAGGAGAAGATAGATATTTGAGAGACCTTTTTTTCATCCAAAAATCAGAGAGAAATATCTTTGGGTCATGGAGATATAAAATACGCAAGTTAGGGCATTTAGAGAGAAAAACGTGAAGAAGAAGAGGGTCTTCTTCTTGGGTTTTTGTTTTCATATCTTTCCTCCCTCCATCTTGAGTTTCCTAAGAGTGTCTCAGATCTAAAACTCCTCCTTCTACTTTCTATCTTTAGAAGAGTCCAAATCAAGAAGAAGGAGGCACCTGATCAACCATCAAAGAAGGATCAGCGCAGTACTAGCATACTGTGCTGATTTCCTGAAGCAGGACTTCTGATCGAGATTCGTGGGCTCGTGTGGACGACTCCTAGAGGCCGGACGCGTGTGCGGCTTGCAACATCATCCTCAAGCCCAGATCAGCAAGGTTAGAATGTCTAACTTGCAAGGTAATAGATCTGATGTATTGTTTAATACATACATTAGATGTAGTATAGAAACATGTTGATATGATCAACATGTAGTTCATGATATATTTATATATTTTAATTTTTGATTTAATGCCATGTAATAATCATGTAATAGGATCTTAGATCTAGGGATTTTCTGATCTTAGAAAATAAATTTTGATTTATTTTAGTCTTCCGCTGTATGATCTTGAAAAAGTTTCAAGATCTAACCCTCTTTTTCAAGATCTAACCCTGAAACCCTAGGTCTGGTTCCTTCACTTATTAGGAACTTTCTTCTTTGGCTTATTTTCTTTCTTCTGCTTCTTAGCAGATTTATTCTTTTTCTTCCCGGTAGACTTTTTCTTGAAAGAAGTCTGCTCCACAGTGAGAACAGTGCCCCTTGAACTCTTCAAGATTTTTTTCGTAGTGATCAATATGTTGACCAGTTAGGTATAGTGCAATCAAGTTTGTTCATATGAAAATTTATAATAAATTAACTATATAAACTTGTAAGGGATTGAAGGATCAAATCTACCTACAATTCCTTCTGCATTTCAAGCTAGAGCTTCCCAAGCTCCTCAATATCTTTGATCACTATATACAGTGCTCATGGACAGACTGTCTTTTATGCATCTTCAGATTGAAGAGTCTTTTGAACACTTCGAAGTGCATTGTACGATTCTGCTCACCATACAACTCTTGCAGATAAGTGATCATAGCCCTAGCAGTGGGCATATGCTCATGCTGGCTTTGCAACTCGTTTGACATAGATGCCAGCACATAGCATTTGATCCGACTATCTTTATTTGTCCACTTTTCATAAGCAACTCTTTGTCAGTAGTAGGATGGTTTGGTGACACTATGGGTTCCTAATCGAGTACATGACTTAACTTTTCTGAGGTCAGGATAATCTTAAAATTTCTGAGCCAGTCTTTATAATTTATACCGATCAAATGATTGATTTCAAGGATGCGGGCTAGAGGGTTTGAGGCTGACATGGTTTAACTACGAGAGTAGAGATTCAAGTTAAACTTTTGTACTTAATGTTATATTTGTTTCTAGAAACTTTAAGATGCAAATAATGACTCTCACTAATTTTTCGAATCCCTCCACTCTCCGGGTGGGAAACGAAAACCCTAACGTGATAAAGGATTCCTAGTTGGTATTGCGGTCCCACCGATGCTATGCACCTTACCTAACAGTTATTGATAACATGTACATCGATGCGTAGGTAACTTTTTATCCAGATGCTTCTCTAAGCATGTTGCAGCAACTTGGTCTCTAAGTCATGTGGGCTTACCTAACAGTTATTGCCCACACTTCTTAGTTAAGTCTGATCCATTGTTCATAAGTAGGTGCAAGGCTATCATTGGGTCCCTCACCTAACAGTTATTGGGCCCAACCTCATCTTTATCCTAGAGCAACTCTTTGCTAATAGAGTGATTGTGTGTTTCTGCTGCAACTGAACCACTGTGATCAGTCGAGAATAATTAACACCGATAGCACGCCTGCACATCTACAATGATGGAAGACCTATGGACTTAATATTTATGGAGAAGTTTAGGTTTAGGTCTCATCTACTCAGTTATTATATGATCGATCTAATTGGCATGGGCAAAACCAAACCGCTAAGCAAACCTTATTGAAGACTCAATCTTCCAAATTAGCCAGATAAGTGAAAATCGGTGGTGGTCCCTCCGTTGCTTTTCTTAGACATCAATAAATTGATCAGGTAGGTTAACAGAACCAATTAAATAACTACATCTCAATTATTTACCTTAGACACCAATAGGTCAATTGGTCCAAATAGGTTAACTTAAGCGAATCGGGCTCAAACCATCGAGTCAAATTAGGTCCTTAGGTTAATCAATTCTACATATGAGACTCAATCAATTTGACCAACAATAATTGTATCATCATATAACTTAATTGATCTAATCCACATTAACACGTGACTCAGTTTGATCAATTACTTAATAGAATTAGACCCATATGATTTAAATCAAAAATCTTAGATGTAATCCAATTACATGACCTAATTTTTGATTTTCTCATAACCAAAACCCTCATGCACAAACATAAATTTTAGATTTGAAAATTAAATTTTAGATCTAAATACTTTGCATGAAAGTAAGTTTTAAATCATAAAAATAATTTTTAGATTTAACATACAAACATATATCACATATATGCATGTAAAATTCAGATCTAAATAAAATTCATATCTACAACATGATATCATATATCTCATATACTAATCATGAATCATATTAAAAGTAATTTTATGATCTAAATCTATAATCACATATCTCATATATAAATTATAAATCAGATCATATAAAATTTCAGATTTATGCATGCATCCACATATCATATGAACATGAACTAGAAACTGTTCTAGATCAAAATTCAGATCTATGCATGCATTAACATATCAACTATATATTCTAAAATCAAATCTAAAATTAAATTTTAGATTTAAAGAGTCATCTATACATCTCATATATCAAAGAAAAATCAGATTTTGAAAATCTTTTCAAAACATGTATGACAATTTCAGCAATATGAAACCCATGGCTCTGATACCACTATTGAAATTTGAAGTTTGGAGTATGCATGTATTTTAAAATTTTATTTTCTAAATACTATAGCAGAATATAAGATTAAAAAATTTTTAATCTGAATCATCCATGCATAAATTATAAAACCACAAGGATCTAGTTCATATGCTGAAATTGTACATATGCTGAAATTCAGATTGTGATCAAATCGTATACCTATTTCGTAATCTCTTTCTACAAATCTGGATCTGAAAGAGAAGAAATTTTTTTCTAGTCATACAAGTATCCTATCTCTATGGGTATCCACTCGAGATTAGTCTGGAACAGCCCTCTTCAAGTTGAATTCTCTTCTCTAAGAAAATTTAGCCTGTTGAATCTGAATGAAGCCTGGATCGTGATCAATGCTTGATCTCTTTTCTTGATCTTCTTCTTCTCTTCTTTTCTTACCTTTCTCCCTTGCTTTGTCTTACTACCAAGAACCAAGAACTAGCAAAGGAGGGGATGCCCAACAGCTTGGGCGTGGAAGAACTTGGGATGCCCCAAAAGGTGGGGCGTGTGGGACGCCAAGGGAGAAGAGAGGGAGAGAGGATGAGAGGGCGTGGGGGTCTCCAAAGGTAGGTGTGGGCTGCTGGTTGGATACTCTTGGGACTTTAGGGGAGGTCTCTTTAAACAATCATAAGGATTGAATCCTATTCAATCACATAATACAAGTCCTACTTGCATTAAGTTTCCTTATAACTTAAGTTATTTGAGTTCCCTTAGGAATCCTTTTAGGTGCCAACTCTTAGAGCCCTTGCACCCATTAATTCACACCCTAAAATATAGCCAAGAAATTATCCACATGAAATCAAAAGGCCCTCTAATCATAAAATACATCCAACTTGATCAAATCAAGGTGGCACCCAAGAATAACTATCAAGAAAATTAATTAGGGACTTGCACCCTTAATTCATTTGATCTAAAATCTTAGACACCCAACAATTGAAGTCCAATAAATCTTACTTATTTAGGTTATTAGAAGATAATTAAGTTTGAATTATCTTATCAAATAAAAAATCTAAACGAAAAGAGAAAATTGAGTCCAACTATGTGCTAGCATGGTTACCTTGAACCCTATCGAATTTCTCTAAACTCAATTGAAACTTCAGAAGTCCAATTGCTAATTCTAGGCCTAATCCTTTTGTTGTATGATCCTATAGATTTAATTCTATCTGGTAGTAAGATATACAATGATCTCTATTAAAGTGTCATTAAAAATTTTTTCAATAGTTCGGAATAATTCTACTCTAACTCATCAGGGATTGTCGATCTAGAAGAATTCTAGTGAGCTCTCACAATCCATCAGTGACACCTTGCAGTATGTAGTGGCAACCCAGTAGAATCGAAATGAACCTCTAGGTGTAGTTAACGTGTGATTCAGTCCTTTTATCGTGATCCCGACTAGATGGTAGGTCATGGATAAATCGTCAAACCTCAACATCAGTCATATGATAGATTCGATCAGCTCAAGTTCAATTACGATTTCTATGAAAACTCTTTTCCATCAATCACACTATTGTGGCCATGACTCTCAGACTTAGTCTCTCAAATCTCATAGGACTACTCTTCTCTATCTAGGTCAATAGATCCCATCTTGATGTGTACCCTACTCCTACAGTGGATCAACTATCCCCAACATCCAATATAAAGGCTCATTGAGATCCATGTTTATGTGTCAATCAAACTCCAATAGCCTCACTGTGAGCAGTAATGCCATCTTAAATCAAAGGACCAATCACACAACTACAGCATCGAGACAATCACGATGAATGAATAGAAATCCAAGTGATCTCTCGTATGGTCACACTCAGTACTAGTTGTTCTCTAACAACTACCCGCACTTGTCGTCCAGTGTCTCTACACTATCAACTAGAGACCCATCTATCCCAAAAGAAGTGATCTGTGCACCGATCTATCTGGATCGATCACCATCCTCAGGATGATTCTATGATCAGGAGCATTTAAGAATTAAATATATGTCTTTAATTCTCAACTCTTTAAGAATATGTATCAAAAGCTAATTCTATGAATAATTCAATGACACATCACACTTGAATGAAATATAAACTTACCTTTTTATTGATCATATCAATGTATTAAGTATAAAATTATGTCCTATATTTATTACAATGTGTCAGCTATATTGGCTTCTATATCATTATAGATTTTGGGATCATCTCTATACTCCCTATCTCCTATATGGAATGCTTTTTCTATATTTTCTATAAGTATACCTAAATACCTTTCAAAAAGATGGGAGATCCTACTAGATCTATGAGATGAAGGAGGTACCATATCTATTGGCTCACTATAAACGGATTCAGGCTCTAGGACTCATGGCTCCTCAGAGACCTTCTCTTCGATTTCAATTTTTCTCTCACTACCTCTATCTTGGATAAACTATTTTTTCAAGAAGACAGCATGATGACTCACAATCACATTGTGATCCTCTGAAAGATAAAAATATTCTCTCATAGATTCCTTAGGATGTCCTATGAAATGAGCCCTAATTGATCTAGTTTCTAACTTGTCTGTATGTTGTCACTTGACTTAGGCCTGACATCCCTAAATCTTGAGGTAACCAAGACTCGATTTCTTACCATGCTATAAATCATATGGTGTGTAGGAACGGATTTAGAGGGAACCCTATTTAAATGATAAATCACAGAAAGTAATACATATCCCTAAAGAAATATTGAAAGATCTGTGAAGCTTATCATGGATAGGACCATATCCAATAGGATCCGATTCCTTCTCTCGGGTACCTCGTTGAGCTGAGGTGTTATAGGAGGTGTCTACTGTGAGACTATGTCATTATCCTTAAAATAGCTATAGAATTTCTCACTAAAGTATTCACCTCCTCGATCTGATCGAAGAACCTTTATGGGTTTTTTTGTTTACTTCTCTGCTTCACATCTGAACTCCTTGAACTTTTCAAAGGCCTCAAACTTATGTCACATCAAGTACATAAATCCATATCATGAATAATCATCAATAAAGATTATGAAGTAGAGATAGTCATTTTTGGCCTACACATCAAATGGATCCCACACATTAGTGTGTATCAGGGCTAATATCTTAATGGTTCTTTCCTCATATTCGACAAAGGATAGTTTGGCTATTTTTTTTTGAAGATAGGACTCACAAATTGGATAAGACTCAAAAGTCAATGGCCCGAAAATGCCATCTTTCCCCAATTTGTTAATTCGATCCTCTCTTATGTGGCCTAGCCTAAGGTGCCACATATATCTTTGGCTTAGCCTATCTCTTAATCTCTTAGACCTTATGGCATTCACTGCTTACTCATTAATATTCACCAATACATCAACATGCAAATAGTAGAGACCGTCAATAATAAAAGTACATGCAATAATTTTAATTTTAAAATAAATTGAGCACTAATCCTTATTAAAATTGAATATATAATCATCTTGTGTTAGCATAGGCAGAAATCAAATTTTTGTTAGCTATTGGTACATAAAAATAATCTCCTAGAACTAAACAAAATCCAAACAGTAATCGCAAAGGATAGGTGCCTACAGCTATAGTAGCAATTCTTACCCAATTGCCGACTCTAAAAGTGACTTCACCTTCCCTCAGCCCTCTACTTTCTTTTAGACTTTGCATTGAAGTGCATAAATGTGCACTAGAACTAGAATCTAAAATCCAAATAAAAGAAGAAGAAACCATAAGATTAGTTTCTATAATGAGTGAGTCAGACATACTTTCAGAAGGTATGTCCTTCTCCTTATTCTTCAGGCTTGCCAGAATAGAGCCCCTTGAACTCTTCAAGGTCCTTTCAACTGTCACCAACATATTAAATAATTTGGGCAAGGTGCTATCAATCTTATGCATATGGTAATTTATAATAAACTATCTATATAAATCAGAAAGAGATTGTAGGATCAAATCCACTAGTAATTCCTTATCTATGTTTATTCTAAGCTTTTGAAGCTCCTCAATATCCTTGATCATTGACAAACAATGATCGCAGACCGATTGCCCATCATGCTCTTTACTTTGAAGAGTCTCCTGGAGATCTCAAAGTGAGCTGTGCAACTTTGATCACCATACAACTCTTGTAGGTGAGTCAGCATATCTTTGGCAGTCTTGATATCTTTATGCCAATGCTGAAGATCGTTAGACATAGATGCCAATATGTAACATCTAACTAATTATCATCATCCATCGACTTCTCAAGTGCAGCTCATTGATTAGGGGATGGAACAGTCAGCAACACATGAATTTCTTGGTAAAAAATATTGGTTAATTTCTCAGAACTGAGAACTATTCTTAAGTTTCTGAGCCAATCTTTATAATTGGTTCCAATCAATCTATTGGTCTCTAAGATACGAGCTAGTGGATTGGAAGCTGACATGACTAACTGCAGAGAGTAAAGTTTTCTAATTAGATGTTTGTACTTGATTTTGATTTATTTTAGAGATTTTAAAAATAAATACTACTCCCACTATTTTTTCAAGTCTCTCACACTTCTTGGATGGAGAAACAAAAACCTATACACAACTAAGATTTCAAGTGGGTACTGCACTTCCACTGCTCTACATGCACCTCATCTAATAGTTATTGATAATGTGCAAACCAATGAGTGGACAATACTTTATCCATTGCTTCACTAAGCAAGATGCAGCAACATCAGTCTCTAAGTCCTGTGGCTTCACCTAATAATTATTGACCCATTTCTTTGTTAAGTCAGACCTATCATTCACCAGCGGATGTAAAGCCATCATTGGATCCCTCACCTAATAGTTATTGGGTTCTAGTTGCATAGAGGAATATGATTTTCATACTTTTGAAACAAGTTTTAACACTTAAAACCAGCCAACCGCAACACAAACCCTAGGACTACCTTGTAGATTTCAATCAAACAAATCAAGCATGCATATTAGGTAAAAGTTATACATTCTTGAAGATGATGATTTGATGCGAGGATGGTCTCCACAAGACACCAAAGTAGATATCCTCCAATGGTGATCCATACAGGATTGATCAAGATCCTTCCCAACTTGATGTAGTGCTGCAGCCTTCTTCACAAATTCACTATTGATTTTTTTTCTCAAGGAACGGATTATACCACCACCTGATTGCCTTCAATCCTCCTCAAAAGCTACACCAAAAATCTTTTCTCAAAAGATCTCACCACCCAAGAAAAGCAACAATTACCTTTCTTTTCTCTCTTGATTTTTCCTTCTATTTCCTCTCACTTTTTCTTGTGTTTTTTTTTCTTTAATTTTTTTTTATCTTTTCCTCTCTTAATCCCATGCCTAAACAGTAAGGAATGAGCACCCTACATCCCATGCAGCACCTCTCCTTTTATAACTAACCAAAGGGTGTGTGAAACACCCCTTGGTGCTACCTCTCGTTGGCGTTCCATTTCCACACTTGGTGAATTAATTTCCATCGATGAAAATTAGTTGGGAAAGAATTTAAGATGCAGAAGGACTCCTCCTCTATGTGCACTTCCCAAAACATCATCAGATGCCACATCCCATGAAGAGAATAGCATGGAAAATTAGGTGGGTTTTAAGAGGAGTAATAAAGGACTCCTCCTTCTTAATGGCTAATAAATAGGTGTAAATGCAGTATGGCATGGAAGAGTTGGTTTCATATGGAGCTCTTCTATATAGATAAACCAACTAGAAGTTTGTAGGTTTAAACCTAATATTATTAGGTCAAGGCATCAGGATAAAGGTTAGCTCAAACATGTTTGAACCAAATTCAATTGGGAACTTGAGTTAATACAATATGTTAGCATATAAATTTAACACACAGTATTTATAATAAATTCAATTAGATCAGATCAAGATCAAATCTCAATGTGTGATCCATTGGATTCCATATCTAGCTAGCAGTGGACTCAGGTTCATAACCTAAACCAATCCAATTAGATTAGATCAACCCAAATGCATCAATTAAACATAACACTTTCTAATTAACTTCTAAATTAAACTCTTTTAATTCTTGCAAGTCCACAAGTCAAGCTTGATGTCTAGCAACATTCATAACTATCCGAAAGACATAAAATTTGATAAAAATATCAAAAATATCCTTCAGTGATGATTACCATGTAACTCAATCCTTCGACCATACAACATCCTAGATGAGTTATGGTATAGAATCATATCAAGCCTAAATGCTTATCTATATGTATCTTGATTAGAAGGTGATGATTCAGTTGATGATATTTAGAAACTCTTTCTAATTATCACCTTGCTTTGGCTAAAGACTTCTTGAATCATCAACCTATGAGATCACATAGGATGTTCTCTTCCCTTATAAGGAGTGATTGATTCCTTGTTGACCACTCACAACCTTTATACACATATCATCATGTCCAGAACACTCGACAAAAGACTCAAAGAGTCAAGTTAATGAATAAACTAAAACATAGATTCATATACATAAGACACCATGATGATCCCAGGTCTAAGAATCACGTGCACTACTCCTACTAGAGAACAATCAACTGACAAGCATATAAGACTCAATCAGATATTCTCTCATTTGATCAATTCAGTGAACTCATTCTCTAATGAGCACCTACATCCTTATATTAGTATCACTACACAAGTGATTGTGAGATCAACTATCCTCTCTGTTAAGCATACATAGGATGTGCCAGTTTTACCGATATCATTGATCTCTGATTCAATGATCCTATGACTGAAAATATTTTAGATCAGGACTATCAAGGATTTAGATCTCATCATGATCCTAAACTATTGTTCTAGTCTATGAGGTTCATTATAATCTTCAATTAAGTATTAAGATGCAATATATAATGAAACAAAATACCTAATTTTGCTAATAATTAATGTCAAATACATTAGTTTGGAGGATAAAATACAGAAAAACACACCATCGCATCGCACATGCGATTGACTTATAGAGCATTATTTTTTCAATCTCCTACTTGCACTAAAGTCAATCACCCCTATATTTGATGCCCATGCATTTAAGGTAGTGGTCAAACTACTGCTATAACAAGACCTTGATAAATGGATCCGCTATATTATTTTTGGTGTCAACTCGCTCTATGATTACATCGTGTCTTTCAATAATCTTCCAAATAAGGTGGAACCATCTCAGGATATGCTTAGATTTTTGATAAGACCTCGATTCATTTGCTTGAGCAACAGCCCCAATGTTATCACAGTAAAGTGGCACGGGATGTACAATCTCAAAAATCACATCCAACTCTGAGATAAACTTCTTCATCCAGATGGCTTCTTTAACAATCTCACTAGCAGCAGTGTACTCTACCTTAGTAACTGAGTCAGTTATAGTCAACTATTTGAAACTTTTCCAACTCACTGTACCATCATATAGAGTAAATACATATCCTAATATGGATTTGTTATCATCTGGATCAGATTGAAAACTAGAATGTGTAAAATCTTTTAGTTTCAGATCAGATCCTCCATAAATGATGAGAAAAGCATCTCTAGTCCTTCTCAAGTACTTGAAAATATTTTTCATAAATTTTTTATGATCCTCTCCTGATCTGCCTGAAATCTACTTACAATGCCTAAGGTATAAGCCACATCAGGCCTAATACATAGCATAGCATACATAATCGATCCTACAGCCGAAGCATAAAGAATAGATTTCATTTTCTCTCTCTCTTCTGGTGTCTTAGGAGACATCTTCTTAGAGAGATGTATGCCATGACACATGGATAAGTAACCTCTTTTACTTTTCTCCATGTTGAACCTTTTCAATACAAGACCTATGTACCTTGACTGGGACAAGCCAAGTTTCTCTTCGATCTATTTCTATAGATCTTTTTTACACCAAGTATATAGGATGCTTCACCCAAGTCTTTCATTAAAAACTTTTGTGATAGCCAAGTTTTTATCAATTGCAACATAGGGATATCATTTCCAATAAGCAGTATGTCATCTACATACAAAACTAAGAAGATAATGATACTTTCACTAGTCTTCTTATATACATATATTTCATCCATATTTTTGATAAAGCCATACGATTTGATTGTCTCATCAAAATAAATGTTCTAACTCCTCGATGCCTGCTTTAATCCGTAAATAGATTTTTTTAGTTTGCATACTTGATTTGTCCTTCTACTGAAGATAAATCTCTCTGGCTAAGTCATATAGACTTCTTCCTCAAGATTTTCATTGGAAAAGGTAGTCTTGATATCCATCTATCAAATCTCATAATCATGATATACAGCTATAGCAAACATAATCCGAATAGACTTGAGCATGAGAATGAGCGAAAAGATTTTTTCTTAGTCAACACCTCGCCTTTGTTTGAAATCTTTTGTCACTAATCTGGCCTTATAGGTCTCTATCTGACCATCTACTCCAATCTTCTTCTTAAAGACCCATTTGTAGTCTATTCGGGTCACACCCTCAAGTGCATCAACCAAAGTTCAAACTTGGTTGTCATACATGAAGTCAATTTTGGATTTTATAGCTTCAAGCCATTTGTCAGAGTCACTACTCATGACAGCTTCTGAATAAATCATGGGATCATCATTCTCAATGATGTTTGGTGTGTTATTATTCTCAATGATAAATCCATACCTAAGTGGTATATTATGCACTCTATTTGACCTTTGGAGAGAAAGTGTGTGCAGTGGTTGTGCCTTAATAATTGGCACTTCAGGTTGAGGATCAACTTGTGGACTGTCCACATGTTGCTTTTGGATAGATTATAGGTCTTGAACTTTCTCAAGTTCAACTATCCTCCCACTGCCCTCTTCTTGGATAAGCTCTTTCTCCAAGAAGATGGCATGCCTACTAACAAATATTTTTTGTTGAGTAGGATGGTAGAGGTAGTATTCTATACTCTCCTTTGGATAACATACAAACCTGCATTTATTTAATCTAGCACTATACTTATGTCCTTCAATATTCTTGACATAATTAAGCAGGGCGGTCCCATATTTTTAGATGTTTAAAACTGGGGCCTCTTTCCTTTCCATATCTCATATAAAGTGCTAGAAATAGACTTAGTTGGTACTTTCTTTAAAATATATACTGCAGTCTCAAGAGCATATCCTCAGAAGAAGAATGGAAGGTTCCTGAAGCACATCATGCACCGCACCATATCTAATAAGATGCGATTCCTCCTTTTTGTAATATCATTTAATTGTGAAGTACAAGGAGGTATCTATTCTAAGAGAATTCCATTATCTTTTAAATGATTAAGAAACTCACTAGTTAAGTATTCTCTTCCTCGATCTGATTGAAGAGTTTTAATACTTTTGCCAGTTTGTTTCTTAATCATTCTTTGGTACTCCTTAAACTTATCAAAGGCTTCAGATTTGTATTTCATTAAATACATATATCCAAACCTTGATAAATCATCAGTAAATTTGATGATGTAGGAGTATCTACCATTAGTCTGAGTTGACATTGGGCCACAAACATCCATGTGTACAAGGCCTAATAAGTAACTCATCCTTTCTCCATATCTAGTAAATAGAGTCTTAGTCATCTTATCCATGAGACAAGATTCACAAGTTTCATATGATTCAAAATCATAAAGATCAAAAAAATTTTCTTTATATAACTTGTTAATCCTTGAATCATTGATATGACTAAGTCAGTAGTACTAGAGACATGTAACATTCATATCTTCTCTCTTTCTTTTCTTCATTTGATCAACATAATGAATATTATTATTAAGTGACAAGAATAAAAAGACCATTATCTATAAAAGTATTGCCATAAAATTTATTAGAAAGATAAATAGAGCAACTATTGTCCTTTCCTTTTATTTCAAAATCATGTTCTAACAACATAGGTATAGGAAAAATATTTTTAATAATACTAGACATACAGTAACAGTCCTTTAATTTTAAAATTTTGCTCACAGGCAGCTTCAACAAGAGGGTTCCTATGGCTTCGACCTGTGGCTTCGACCTGAATGGATTCTCCACTAGCATCGAACATCATGAAGTCATCTTCTTTTAGTTTCTCTACTCCCTGTAGTCCCTGCAACAATTTGCAAAGATATGAACCACAGGCGGTATCTAATATCCAAAAATCTAAACTTGACGTACTTAGTGATAAATTTGCTTGTATCATATGCAAACCTTTACCCACACTTACTTCTGTTAGCTTCAAACTTGCAAGGTAGTGCTTGCAGTTTCTCTTTCAATGCCCATCCTTTCCGCAGTGGTAACAAGTACCCTTGGTGGAGACTTTCTTCACCTTCTTCTTGGAGATGCTAGCCTTAGGGTTTGTCTTCTTCTTTGAACTTTTTTTGTCTTTCTTCTTGGAGATCTTATCTATAAGAAGAATAGGTGCCTTTTCACCCTTGAAATGGCTTTTAGCTGTCTTCAACATGTTGAGCAGCTCAGGCAAGCTTGTATTCAGTATGTTTATATGATAGTTTATGATAAATTATGAGAAGAATTCAGAAAGTGACTACAGGATCAAATCCTGACTCAGCTCTCCATCCATAGCAAAATCTAACTTTCCTAAATGAGTGATTAGATCAATCACCTTAAGGATATGTGTCTGTACAGATGTGCCTTCGCTTATCCTGATATGAAATAATTATATGGATATCTCATATCTAGCAGTTCGACTTTGTTCTCTATACAACTCTTTTAAGTTGAGAAGTATGGACTGAACATCCATGCCTTCATACTGCCTCGGAAGCTCATTGCTCATAGAGGCTAGCATGATGCATTTGATAGTCACACTATCATCTTGCCACATTTTATATGTGGTCCTACTCTCCTCAGTAGCATCTTCTTTGATCGAATCGGATGCAGGGGTATTTAGAATATAGAAGACTTTCTTCTGTGTGAGAATAATTCTCAAATTTCTTAATCAGTCTACATAATTTAATCTGATCAACTTGTTAGCATCAAGAATGCCATGTAATAAAAGTGAGGATGGCATTATGTAGTTTAATCTATAAGTACAAGAATAAAATATAAGTGGACAACTCATGATGACATGCACAACTAGATTAGGTCTTTTGTCTAATTATGTCTCCCACTTTTTAAATGAATTTCATAGCCCTCAAGTATGAAAATGAGAAATATAATCTTCTTTCTAAGTGGGGTTGAGATCTCTATTCTGAAAGAAAAATAGGTAGTTCAAAGCATGTATTTTTAAAATTTTACAGCAGAATAATAAAAAATTAAATATTTTAATCTTCTAAACATATCTTAAATCAGATCTAAACTATCATTAAGAATCTATGATATAAAAAATTTATATATAAAATCTAAATAAAATAAAAAACTACATCGATCACATCGATACCCTGAATTTGATCTAACCTTTAGATTATGTTGGTAGAGTTCAGAACTCATCATCTTTTCATGGGTTAATGATCTCCATTGCTGGTAAGTATGATATGAAGCTCTCACTGATGTCGAGCAGCCATACAAGTATCCGACCTCTACAGATGGTTCACACAAAGCCCCTCGAACTAATCAGCCCTTTGCGAGATTGCTAGCTAGCGTAGTCGGCTTCTGATGGCAGATCTGACTTGATCTCCTTCTTCGATCACCTCAAATCTTTTCGATATCGAAAATGGATCAAAGAAGGATACTGAATGGTGGAGAAAAATTAGATGAAGATACTCTTCTCTTTGATTTTTCCCTTACCCAAAAACCTAGAACAGTTCTAGATCTTTCACCCAAGAGGAGAATGGTCTCTTCTTTTGTTCACACCAAGGAGGAAGGAAATCAACCCAATCCTCATATCTTGAAAAGGTATTTTCAACCCTCTTTCTCTTTGATATCTCATGGTGAAAAGCTCTCCTCTTTTGGTGCACAAAATTACAATCTTTTTATGGTTGTTGCACAAACCAGATAAAACAGGATAAAGGTAGGAGTTTATTGCAATTCAGGCTCTTTTAAATTTCAATTCAACTCTAACTTTTCCTCACCCTTATCTAACTTGAGAGGGACTTACTAGAGAAAATTGGGTATAAAAATCAATTAGAAAGACATCTTTTTCTCATACACAATAGACCCCTTCAAAAGCAACCAACATGTGGAAGGATATGGATAAGGTTTTAAGTTAAAATTTAAACTAATTTGAATTCAAATCAAAATCAACTAATTTCTATCCTTAAAGGATGACAAAATGAGAATTATTTTCTAGTTTTCTCATGTACAAACTAATTTTTTATGGTGAGAAAAGATGTGAGACAATTTAAGTGGCGTAAGGGATAGAGTCCTATTCATTTGGGACTCTAGGGTTTAACCAATTGGATTTCTTTCAAACCCAATCCAATTAGATCCAAATAAAGTATGATGAACCTAATCTAATTAGACTCCTATAATCTCAATTAAACTTGATCAAATCAATAAATTAATTGAGCTATAGACCCGATTAAGTCAGGATCATTTCTTCCTTACCGATTAGGTCATCTAATAATCTAATCAGACTTGACTTGATTAAATTAAATTCAATCAGACTTGATCCAGACTTTAGTGCTCAATTAAATTAAGCTAATTAGTGATCTAATCACTAATTAATTCTTCATTACAGATAAAGTCCAAGTCTAATGGGACTCTTCTCTAGAGTCCCCGTCCAGTGGGACTCTTCAGCAGAGTCTTCGTCAAGTGGGACTCTTCACCAGAGTCTCCATTGATTGGGACTCTTCAGATTAGTCATGTGATCAGAGAGAAACTTCTAATGTGTGTGATCTCATAGGTTCGAACCTAAGTCGGTAGCACAGAAACTAATTTCTATACCAATTGGAGTAACCATTTAGCAATAGTACCCGATGTTTGGATAGGCCGAATGTATGCAAAGCAACACTCAAGAACCTATTTGAATATAATTACCGTATAATTCATTCCTTTGACCCAAATACTTAAAGTGACCTAGGATTTAACTACCAACCCTGATATGATTATCCACATTATATTTCAATTTTCAAAATCCATCACATGGATTACCCCTACCAAGATTTTACTGAATCGAAACACACCGATACATTAACTCCTACTTATTCGGAGGGGTCAATTCCTTCTTGACTTACACACCGACTTCATAAGTACTTGACTATTTCCCATTAACTTTTCATTGCTGAATTAAAAATTCAGGAGTTTGGCACCAAAGCATAGTGAGTTGCTTGCAAGTCACCGTGATGATCTCAAATCAGAGGGATACTTATATCTATATCTCTTCGGAGTGACTCTTGACAGTAGAGTACTCTGGAGTTGGTTATGTTCAGCGAAATATACTCTAATATTTCACCTGCATGCCATACCAGCATCTTCATACTCTTTGGTTAAGAGAACAACCAACCTATATGGCACACAATGACCTAAACTTGATATGTCTATCATTTTAGTAATAGCATATCATTTGGTCACGAACTCATTTAAGGACTAAATGATATATCCTCCTATATCGAATCAAATAGTCCTAAGGACTTCATTACATAATAGGAGATCAAAATGAGATGTACACAGTGATGAAAAAATTAAATAATATTTATTAATTCAATAATTCATATACAATTACAATGATAAGCACAACCATTAATAGATTGACGATTGGATTTGGGACACAATTTCCAACAACTTCCACTTGGACTAAAGCTAATCGGTGCAGTATCGTATACCCATTTTTGATTTGTAGTTTTCAAACTCCTTAATGTCGAGGGTTTTAGTAAATGGGTCAGTCAGGTTTTTCTTTCCGTCGATCTTCTGAAGCTCGATGTCACCTCGATCCACGATCTCTTAGACCAGGTGGTAGTAGCACAGAATGTGCTTAGTCCGCTGATGTGACTTCGGTTCCTTCGCTTGAGCAATGGCACCAGTACTGTCACAGTACAACAAGACAGGGCCATCAATGGAGGGTGCCACTTCGAGCTCGTTGATGAACTTTCGTAGCCACACAGCTTCCTTCGCAGCATCGGATGTCGTGATATATTCTGCCTCACAAGTAGAGTCAGCCACAATGTGCTGTTTGAAATTTTTTTAGCAGATTACTCCACTATTCAGGGTATAAAGATATCCTGACATGCTCTTACTGTCATCATGATCTGATTAAAAATTAAAGTCTGTAAACTTCATAAGTTTTAAGTCGGATTCTCCATAGATAAGTCATTGATTCTTAGTATTTTTCAAATACTTAAGGATGGTCTTTATGACCTTCCATTGATTCTCACCTAAATCAGACTGGTATCTGCTCACTACTCCTAATGAGTATGCCACATCCGATCGTGTACATATCATGGCGTATATAATAGATCCCACTGTCGAAGCATATAAAATTTTACTTATACGCTCTCTCTCTTGAGGAGTTGTCGGACAATCACTCTTCGAGAGAAAAATTTCTTAGCCTATCGGAAGATAATCTTTCTTAAAATTTTTCATACTGAACATTTTCAGCATAGTATCAATGTACGTCGATTGGAATAATCCAAGTAACCTTTTAGATCTATCTCTATAGATCTTCATCCCAATGATGAATGATGCTTCTCCCAAATCTTTTATGGGGAACTGTGATGACAACCAAACTTTTATTCTCTGTAATTCAGGAATGTCATTCTCGATTAAGAAAATATCATCGATATACAAAATAGAAAATACTACCACAGAGTTATTAACCCATTTGTATATGCAGGGTTCCTCTCCATTCCTAATGAAGCCATACTTTCTGATCACTTTATCAAAACGCATGTTCCAACTCCAAGATGCCTACTTAAGTCCATAGAAGGACCTTTGAAGCTTGCACACCTTAAACTCATCTGTGGATATGAAACCTTTAGATTGTATCATATAGACCTCTTCTTCTAGCTCTCCATTTAGGAAGGCTGTTTTCACATCCATTTGCCAGATTTCATAGTCCAGATGTGCTGTTATCGCAAGCATAATTCTAATAGACTTAAGCATTACTATAGAAGAAAATATCTCATCATAGTTAATACCATAACACTGACGGTAATCCTTGGCAACCAGATGGGTTTTATAGGTCTCCACCTTTTCGTCTGTGCTCTTCTTCTTTTTGAAGATTCACTTACACCCTATGGATTTTACCCCTTCAGGTGGGTCAACTAATATCCACACATTGTTGATTTTCATAGACTCCATTTCAGATTTCATGGGTTCCAACTATTTATCGGAGTCAGACCTCTATATCGTATCTATATAGGTGATCGGATCCTCATTATTCTCATCGAGTTCAACTGGATCTCTGTCTCAGACTAAAAAATCGTAGTATCTATCTAGTTGACATGGTACTCTACCGGTTCTCCTTAAAGATGTTTCTATAATAGGTTTCAAATTTGATCTAGTCAAGTCTGACTCTATAGGTTTACTAGATTGTGTTGATTTTTCTACCGATCGAACTTCATCAAGTTCAATCTTTAAGATATTAGTTCCTTTACCAAGAACTCTTTTTCTAAAAAGACAGCCCTATTGCTGATGAACATTTTCTTTTTGTCAGCAAGGTAGAAGTAATATCCCTTGATCTCTTTTGGATACCCTACAAATAGGTATTTATCAGACCTAGGTCCAAGCTTGTCAGTTTTCAAATATTTGACATAAGCTGGACATTTTCAAACCCTCAGGTGAGAGAGTGCTGGCTTATGTCCTGTGCACATCTCATGTGGTGTTTCACTTACAGACTTACTCAAAAATTTATTTAAAATAAAACAAACCTACTTGAGTGCATATCCCCAAAAAGAAATCGACAGAATTGCAAAGCCCATCATGGACCGAACCATGTCTAACAGGGTTCGATTCCTCCTTTCTGAAACATCATTATGCTGTGGTATTCCACGAGGGTTCTATTATGAAAGAATCTCATTCTCTTTTAAGTATGTCAGAAACTCACTAGAGAGGTATTTTCTTCATCGATCAGATCGAAGAGTTTTAATACTCTTTCTAGTTTGTTTCTCTACTTTATTACAGAATCATTTGAATATTTTAAATGATTCTGACTTATGTGTCATTAAGTAGATGTACCCATACCTCGATAGGTCATTTGTAAATATAATAAAATAATAATATCCATCTCTGGCACTAGTATTCATCAGTCCACATACATCAGTATGTATCAGACTTAGAACTCACTGGCTCTTTCATCTTTTTCAGTAAAAGATGATTTGGTCATTTTTTCAAGAAGACAGGACTAACAAGTTGGGAATGATTCACAATCACTGACTTCAAAGATTTCCTCTTGTGTCAACCTATTTATTCTGTTCTTGTTAATATGACCTAACCTACAATGCCAAAGGTAGACATCAGAGATATCACTAATTTTAGGGTGTTTATTGGATGTGTACATTACACTAACAAGTTGTGATAATATGTAAATACCATTGTTCAGTTGTCCATCCATCACATTAATACCATTCATAATGATATTAAAATTATTTTTTTAATTAAAATTTCATAACCATACATGGACAAAAGGTCTACAAAAATAATATTCAATAAAAAGGATGGACAAAAGTGACATTCACTTAGAACAATTATATTAGACTTGAATACAAGCTTAATAGTCCCTAACGCTAGAACTGAAACTGATCTTCTATCTCCAACATTAAGAAATATTTTGCCTTTTTCAAATCTCTTACTGACCTGCAGACCCTATACAATAAATTATAAATATTAAAAAGACTTTCGGTATCTAATACTCAGGTAGCAGAATCACAAATTGAGAAATTATAAGGTGTTATCATATAATTACCTTGTCCAGCAATAACTTGCTTCTTTCTCGATCTATTCGGATCCGAGGAGGCAATATATTGAGGACAATTCTTTTTTCAGTGCCTCTGCTTCTTGCAGTAGAAGCATTTCGCTTGACTTTGATCAGACTTGGGTTTCTTGGTTTGATTAGGCTTGGGTGCCCTAGCACTTTGCATTATTTTCTTGTTCTTCTTGTTCTTCTTTCCTTTCTTAAAGGATCGACGTCTAGAAGAAGACCATCCCATAATATTCACAGACTCCTTTTGGAGCTAGTGATCCTTCTCAAAGTTTTGCAATAACTCCAGCAAATCATGGTAGTTAACTGCAGGCTTTGTCATTCGAAAATAAATAAAGAAAGGGAGGTAGGACTTGGACAGAGAGTTTAGAATAGTATCTTTCCCCAACTACTAATGTAGGGAAAAGCCGAGCTTGCTTAGGTGCTAAATTATCTCGATCATGTACAATACATGATCAGTGATGCTCCTTCTCTCATTCGAGCATTGAAGATGGCACAACTAGTCTTGTACCTCTTAACATCATCAGGTGTGCCAAGGACTCGTTCAACATTTGCAACATGTCCTGTGGCTGAGCATTCTCGAAACAACAGCTAAACTCATCATTCATCACCGCCAGTATAATACAACGAACCATAGTCCGATCATTGAGCCACTTTTGATAAGTGTCTCTGATCGAGCTATGTGCGTTTGGAGTTGGCTCCTCGGATGTCGGATCAGTTAACACATACAAGATCCATTTGTACTCCATGATAATTTTAAGCTTTCGATACCAACTATCAAAATTTAGACCCATCAATTTATCACTATCTAATAGTAATTGGAGCGACAAGGTGGTGGTCATAACTGCAAAAAGAAAATCAAAACCTAATTAGTATATGAATTGATTAAGCCCAAAGACATATGTTTTAGTCTAAAGATTTTTTGACTATTTTATTCGAATTGATAGCCTCTACCTTCAATTCGAGAAATTATACTAATTCCTTAGTAGGTACTAGAATCTACATGGACTACACATGGGCCCGAGTGTGGCTCGATCAATCCTTGTGTACCCATGGATAGGTTCTTAACTAATTATTTTATTAAACAATTTTTAGTATTCAATTTTACCCCAGACACCTCTTCGCAGGCGTGTGGCACCTCTACTGAAGGTTCTGATTTGGTCCAACCATTAACATATTAGAATTTAGTGTATCTAACAAACGAGTAACCAGTGACCATCATCAGAAAGATACAACTAAAAGAACATATTATGAATGATAATTCCGACAGCCAGATGAGCACCAGGCGTGTGGTGCCTCCAATGATCATCTAAATCATTGGACTCATTATTATCCAACTTAATGGGAGGCTATGATCTAGTTATCGCCATAACTATTTCATTTTTAGAGACCTAACAATTTTAGAAGATTTAATTAGTTGAATTGAGAGATAAGAAAAGATTTGACCAGTTAATCTTAATTCTCCCACTGACTTCATCAAGTCAGATTAAAAAAGATTAGGTAAAAGCTAGTCCAGCCAACCAGTCTTAAATCCTTCCATTGACTTCATCAAGTCATGAAGAGAACTCAAGACAAGTCAAGCTAGGGGCACCTAAATCAGTCACACTAATTTTTTAGTTAGCATGGGTCAACTCCAATCATTAAGTGATCTAATCAAAACAAGATTCACTATATTGGCTAGGTAAGTGAGATTGATGGGAGGGATATGCCACTAACTCGACATAGACTCAATCTATGCGAGTAGCTCCCAATTAATGACCACCGATCAAAATTACCATACTTTCTTTAGACACCAAATGGTTAGTCATTTTCAATTTGATCAACTTATAGACTTGGATTCGACCATGGAGCTACAATCAAAGTCCATATTGGTCTAATCAAAGATATGGACTTGACCAACTACAACAATTGAAATTGATCAAGAGAAGAAATTGACCCAATCAGAATTAACTTTTAATTAGATTTGATCAATTACTAATATGATCCATTATCAATGATTTCTAACCCTAGGTCTAACCTATTTAAATGAACTTGACTTAAGCTAACCCATTAACCCATGAGTTATAAAATTAATGCCTTAGATCTTTGATTCTCAAATCTAGATTGCTTAATTCTCAATTAAGTTTTGAGCTAATATGGGCTCGAGTTCGGTGTTTGAAAATAGTTTTCAATTTTATAAAATATTTTCATAATCAATCATCTAATGATCAAAACTTTAATTTTAGATTTAATATACATTATTTCAGATCCAAAATAAAATTTTAAATTTTTTTTCATTGTTTATCATTATGAAAAAGACCGCATAGTATCCCTACACGCCATAGGAGATCCCATTGAATGGGTAAATAGGATAGGAAAATCCTGATTTCTCCTATGATCGGATGGCTATGAGGATCTATCCAATCAGATTACTATACTACTCAGATTTAAAATTAACTATTTAGATCTAATATAAAAAATTAAAATCAGATTATATGTAAAAAATTTATGTCATAAGAAATCTGGCTCTGATACCATCTTAAGAAAAAATGGAGAGTTCAAAGCATGTATTTTTAAAATTTTATAATGAAATAATAAAAGATTAAATATTTTAATCTTCTAAATATATCTTAGATCAGATCTAAAATATCATTAAGGGTCTATGATATAAAAAAATTATATATAAAATCTAAAATAAAATAAAAAACTACATCGATCACATCGATGCTCTGTATTTGATCTAACCTTTAGATTATATCAGTAGGGTTCAGAACTCATCATCTTTTCATGGATTGATGATTTTTACTATTGGTAAGTATGGTATGAAGCTCTCACTAATGTTGAGTAGCTGCACAAGCATCCGACCTCTACGGATGGTCCATCGAAATCCCTCGGATCGATCAGCCCTCTGCGAGAGTGCTAGCTCACACAGTCGGCTTCTGACGGCAGATCTGACTTGATCTTCTTCTTCGATCACCTCAAATCTTTTTGATATCGAAGATGGATCAAAGAAGGATACTGGATGGTGGAGAAAAATCAGATGAAGACTCTCTTCTCTTTAGTTTTTCTCTCATCCAAAAATGTAGAACAGTTCTAGGTCTTTCACCCAAGAGGAGAACGGTCTCCTCTTTTGTTCACGCCAAAGAGGAAGGAAACCGACCCAATCCTCACATTCAAAAAAGGTATTTTTGACCCTCTTTTTCTCTGATATCTTACGATGAAAAGATCTCCTCTTTTGGTGCATAAAATTATGGCCTTTTTATGGTTGTCTCACAAACCAGATAAAATAGGATAAGGACTAGAGTTTGTTGCAATTCAAACTCTTTTGAATTTCAATTCAACTCCAACCATTTTTCATCTTTATCTAACTTAAAGAGAGACTTACCAAAGAAAATTGGAAATAAAAATCAATTAGGAAGACCTCTTTTTTTTGTACACAATAGACCCCTTCAAAAGCAGCCAACATATGGAAGGATATGGATAAGGTTTTAAGTTGAAATTCAAACTAATTTGAATTTAAATCAAAACCAACTAATTTCTATCCTTAAAGGGTGACAAAAGAAGAATTATTTTTTGATTTTTTTATGTACAAACTAATTTTATACGGTGAGAAAATGCATGAGACAATTTAGGTGGCATAAGGGATAGAGTCCTATTCATTTAGGACTCTAGGGTTTAACTAATTGGATTTCTTTCAAACCCAATCCAATTAGATCCAAATAAAATATGATGAATCTAATCTAATTAGACTTCTATAATCTCAATTAAATTTGATCAAATTAATAAATTAATTAGACTATAGACTTGATCAAATCAGGATCATTTCTTCCTTACCGATTAGGTCATCTCATAGCCTAATCAGACTTGATCTAGACTTCAATGCTCAATCAAATTGAGCTAATTAGTGATCTAATCACTAATTAATCTTCTATTAAAAATAGAGTCCAAGTCTCGTGGGACTCTTCTCTAGAGTCCCCATCCAGTGAGACTCTTCAGTAGAGTCCCTGTCCAGTGGGACTTTTCAGCAGAGTCCCCATCAAGTGGGACTCTTCACCAGAGTCTCTATTGACTGAGACTCTTCAGATTAGCTATGTGATCGGAGAAAAACTTCTAATGTGTGTGACCCCATAGATTCGAACCTAAGCCGATAGCACAGGAACTGATTCATGTACCAATTGGAGTAACCATCTAATAATAGTACCCGACGTCCGGATATGCCGAATGTATGCAAAGCAACACTCAAGAACTTATTTGAATATAGTTACTATATAATTCATCCCTTTGACCCAAATACTTAAGGTGACCTAAGATTTAACTGCCAACCTTGATATGGTCATCCACATTGTATTTCAATTTTTAAAATCCATCACATAGATACCCTAGTGAAGATTTTACTGAATTGAAACACACTAATACATTAACTCCTACTTATTCGGAGGGGTCAATTCCATCTTGACTCACACACTGACTTCACGAGTACTTGACTATACCTAGAAACTTTTCATATTAAATTAAAAATTTAGGTAGTTCGGCACCAAAGCATAGTGAGTTTCTTGCAAGTCACCGTGGTGATCTCAGGTCGGAGGGACACTTATACCTATATCCCTTCAAAGTGACTCTTGATAGTAGAGTACTTCGGAGTTGGTCACGTTCAGTGAAATATACTTCTATATTTCACCTGCATGCCATACCAGTGTCTCTATGCTCCTTGGTTAAGAGGACAACCAATCTATATGGTACATAACGATCTACACTTGATATGTCTATCATCCAAGTAATAGCATATCATTTGGTCATAAACTCATTTAAAGTCTAAATGATATATCCTCCTATATCGAATCAAATAGTTCTAAGGACTTCATCACATAACAGGAGTTCAAAATGAGATGTACACAGTGATGAAAAAATTAAGTAATATTTATTAATTTAATAATTCATATATAATTACAATGATAAGCACAACCGTCAACAGGTTGACGATTGGCTTTGGGACACAATTCTCAATATATTCCTCATAAACACCATGTGGATAGCACAACAAGCATTCATGAGTTCAAGAGTAGGTAACTCTTACCAATTGTATCTCATACAATTTCCAACATTTGTCTTGCCTTTAGAATATCTATAGTCTTATAGATAGCACAACAAAGTAAAGTATTCTTGTTAAGTTTGACCTTTCATTTTTATATAATCATATTTGAACAATGCTATCCTTATGGATAACACAACAAGGCAATACTATTCGAATGTACCATAAATATCAAAATATACTTAGTCAACATCATATCAATTTTCATAGTAAATCTTTTGGATAGCATAACAAACTCATTATAGATTTTGACATACTCTATTGACTTAGCATGAAGGAAGGCCTTTGTAGTGTCTTCAATATAAAGCACTCCAAATTCGTAACTCAATTGACCAAATTGGATCGATAAGTAGGTGGAAGATTTTTCATTGCTTTTCTTAGACACCAATAAGTTGGCCAGGTAAACAAACAGTCCTAATTAAATAACCACCTTTGGCATTTATCTTAAACACTAATTGATCAATGAATCCAAAATTCAGTCAGCAAGTGGTTCCTGACACTATGACTTCATATAATTTTTTTAATTGAGGGTCTTAGATTGGTCTCATGCACATCCTAATATTTAGATCACATGGAATATGCATATCAGAAGGAAAAGCAATATCATGCAATATACCATGCTATTCAAATTATAATATCATTCATATGTCTATGCAAAAATCATGATTGCAAAGATCATGTAGGATGCATATATGACTATCGTTCAACTATTGAGCCAATGTCATTTTACTATGATTTGGACTCAACACATGGTCCAAGTCACATGTCAAATTTGACTTGGGCCAACATTTTGAATCATAATCCAATTTGGATTTCAACTGATTCAAACCCTAATCCAATTAGGCTTGACCAAGCCAATAATTGACCAAAGTCCAACACACCCTAATTAAATCGATTAAAACATCCATCTACTTTGAATTATAAAATTTTAGATTATCATAAATTCTAAATTTATCAACTAAAATCTAAAGTCTAACTATGATCATGATCAAAATATTTTTAATTTAAAGATCGATGCAAGTAATTGATTAAATAATATGGCATCATATGAATCAAATCTAATCTATATTACAACCATAGCATGTTGTTTTATTGAATTCAATAAGGATGGCTTTGATACCACTGTTGGATTCCTGTTGCATAGTGGAATATGATTTTCATGCTTTTGAAAAAAGTTTTAACACTTAAAATCAGCCAATCAGAATACAAACCCTAGGATTATCTTATAGATTTCAATCAAACAAATCAAGCATGCATATTAGATAGAAGTTATAGCTTTCTGAAGATGATGATCTGGTGTGAGGATGGTCTCCATGAGACATCAAAGTAGATATCCTCCAATGGTGATCCACACAGGATTGATCAAGGTTTTTTCCAACTTAATGTAGTGCTGCAGCCTTCTTCACAAGTCCATTGCTGATTTTCTTCTCAAGAAATGGATTGCACCAACACCTAATTGCCTTTAATCCTCCTCAAAAGCAATACTAGAAATCTTTTCTCAAAAGATCTCACCACCCAAGACTGATTCAGAAACCCAATTCTTGAAAATTCAAAACCCTAGAACAAGCAACAATTGTCTTTCTTTTCTCTCTTGATTTTTCCTTCTATTTCTCTCACTTTATCTTGTCTTTTTTTTTCTCTCTAATTTTTTCTATCTTTTCCATCTCTTAATCCCAAGCCTAAACAGCAAGGAATGAGCACCCTACATCCCATGTAGCATCTCTCCTTTTATAACTAACCAAAGGGCGTGTGAAACACCCCTTGGTGCTACCTCTCCTTGGCGTTCCATTTCCACACTCGATGAATTAATTTCCACCAATGAAAATTAGTTGGGAAAGAATCTAAGATGCAGAAGTACTCCTCCTCTACATGCACTTCCCAAAACATCATCAGATGCCACATCCCATGAAGAGAATAGTATGGAAAATTAGGTGGGGTTTAAGAGGAGTTATAAAGAAGGACTCCTTCTTAACGCCTAATAAATTGGTGCAAATGCAATATGGCATGGAAAATGGTGTGGAGGAGTTGGTTTCATATGGAACTCTTCCATATGGATAAACCAATTAGCAATCCATAGGTTTAAAACTAGTCCTATTAGGTCAAGGCATTGGGATAAAGGTTAGCTCAAAAACCTTTGAACTAAATCCAATTAGGAACTTGGGTTAAGACAATGTGCTAGTATGTAAATTTAACCTATAGAATTTACAATAAATCCAATTAGATCAAATCAAGATCAAATCTTAATATGTGTGACCCATTGGATTCCATATCTAGCCAACAGTGGACTTAGGCTCATGACCTAAACCAATCTGATTAAATTAAATCAGCCCAAATGCATCAATTAATTAGATTACTTTCTACTTAACTTTTGAATTAAACTCTTTTGATTTTTGTGAGTCCATAAGTCAAGATTGATGTCTAGCAATATGTCATGACTATCCAAAAGTCATGAAATTTGATAGAAATATCAAAAATATTCTTCAATGGTGAGTTACCGTGCATTCAATCCTTCGATCATACAATATCCTAGATGAGTTATGGGCTTGGAATCATGTTAAGTTCAAACACTTATCTACATGTATCTCGATCAGAAAGTGATGATTCACTAGATAATACATTAGAAATTCTTTCTAATTATCATCCTACTTTGACCAAAGACTTCTTGAATCATTAACCTATGAGATCATATAGGATGTTCTCTTCCCTTATAAGGAGTGATCGATTTTTTGTTGACTACTTACAACCTCCATGCATACTTCATCATATCCAGAACACCCCACAAAAGCTCAAAGAGTCGAGTTTAAGAAATAAATCAAAATATAGATTCATATATACAAGGCACCATAGTGATCTCAGATCTAAGGATCACTTGCACTACTCCCACTAGAGAATAATCTGTTAGATTCATGCACAAGAAGCCAATTGTTGGCTGACACATTATGTATTTTCAGTACCTAAATTTGTACTTATAATCTTTTTATTATCAATAAAGGATTTTTTCATTCCAATCATATATATGTGTCTATGATTTATCCTAAAAATTAATAAAGATGATTTTTGTATATTCTTAAAGAGTTAAGAATTTGTAACATACATTAATTAGTGGTTAATTTCTAAATACTTTCGATCAACAGATCATCATGAAAGACAGTGATCAATCCATTTAAGATTAGTGCATGGTTCACCTCTCTTATGGGCAGATGAGTCTTGAATCTGCGATGTAGAGACACTGGGGTGAAGGTGTGGGTGGTTGTTAGAGAATAACTTGCACTGAGCATAACCAACATAAAAATTATATGGATGTCTACTCACTCGTTAGTAGATTTTTTGATGCTGTAATGGTGTGAGTGGTTCTTTGACCTGCGATGTCATTGGCTATATGAAGCGAGGCTACTAGGTTTGACTACACATTCTCTTGGTTTCTAGGCATTCGGGTCCTTGCAGTGTTTGTTGGCTTCAGTAGGTTCAGGTTCACTGTTTGGAATAGGATGCACCTAGATAGAATCTATCAACCTTGGTAGAAAAGAAAAAGTTCTATGCGATTTGTGAGACTAAGTTTAGAAAGTCTTTGACCAAAGCAAGTGTGAATATTGAAAAAGAGTTTTCACGGGATTCACAAATAAACTCGAGTTGAGCCAATCTAGCATATGACTGATGATGGAGTTTGATGAGTTCTTCATGACCTCCGTCAAGTCAGGACTCATGATAGAAGGACTGAATCATATGATAACTGTACCTAGAGGTTCATACTTTTATTCTACTGAGTTATCACTACATACTGCTAGGTGTCACTAGTAGATTGTGAGACTCATCGGGAGTCATCTTGATAATCGATGGCCCTCGAAGTGTAGAATTGAAAATGTTCCAATCCATTGAAAAGAGTTTCGATGATATTGTGATGGAGATCACAATATATCTCACTATCAGATAGAATTGAACCTATGAGGTCACACATTAAGGAATTTAATCTCGAATTTGCCAATTGGGCTTATAAAGTTTCAATTGGATTAGAATTTATTGAAATTCTTTTAGGTTTATAAGAACCATGCTAGCACACGGTTAAACCTAATTCTTCTCGAGACTTTGATTTGATCAAGTCTATAGCCTTGAACCTAACCTAAATTTATTTAGATTTAATTAGGATCTTAATTATGAGCTCAAAAAAATTTGCTTAAGTCAATTAGTTAGCATAATTATCCTAACATTATCTCTTCTTTATCTTCTCATTATTTCTAAGTGTGCATGTGGAATAGATGGAAGATTGGGTAGTGCATCCTTTTTCTTTTTGAAAAATTTTGGGTGCCAAATCCTTGAGGGGCCCACCCCTTCTTGTGTGTCATGATGTGGAGGAGAGAGAGTGGGGTCCATGCCCCATCTCTTTTGGCTAGAGATCCCTTTGTGATATATGTCAGGGCAATGTCTATATAAAGGGAGGTCTCAAGGGTTTCTCATGAATAAAATTTTTCATCAACAAAATTCTTCTCTCTCCCTCTCCCCACCTCCTCTCCTCCCTCTCTTCTTTTCCATGCCTAAAGGTTGGATGCTTCTCTTCCACATGCCCAAAAGTTGTTGGTGACTTAGAGATCATAGATCAAGGAGAAGAAGAAGAAGGCTGCTGATCAAGGAGTTGATCCCACAGTCCAGATCAAAGAAGTTAATTAAAGAGTTCAAAGAGTAAGATTCTTCTTGGAAAGAAGAATTTTCTACGAGGAGAAAGAAGTTCTAGATTGATTCTGGTGGATACCCATAGAGACCGGACACATGTGCGGCTCAACCTTCTACGAATCTGAGATCATCAAAAGTGGTGAATTTCTATCTGTGCAAAGGTAATGAGATCTGATCTCATAATTATTTTTAAATTTTAAATTATTGATATATATTTTTTTCTTGACTTGAGTAGGTTTAGATCTGATCTTTTGTATGTGGGGTTAAAGGGTTTAACCCATTTTATTTTCACTGCCTGTTTTCAAAGTTTTAAAATCTACACATACTGCCTACCCAATTTTTTAATAGTGGTACCAGAGTAAGATTTTGAAAACACATATGATCTGATTTTTAGATTAGATTTGAAAGTTTTAATAATTTAAAATCAATTTTATGCTGATATAAGATTGTCCTGGTATAGGGTTTACCCTCTATATTACAAATATTGTCCTAGCACAAGATTGATCGATTTTGAAAATTATTTTTTAAAATAATTAAATCAAATTTTTTAGATCTAAAAATTAAAATATATGATATGTTTAATTTATATTTAAATCTGAAATTAAAATGATTAAAAGTTCACATCAAACTGATATAAGATTGTCCTGATATAGGGTTTACCCCCTATCTTGTAAAGATTGTCCTAGTTTGATGTGAATCAGTTTTTGAAAAGATATTTTCAAAATATTTTGATCATTATTTTAGATCTAATTTTATACATATTTGATATATATAAATTTAGTTTTAGATCTAAAATTAATGTATATGTGATGTATATTTGATTTAGATCTAAAACTACATATATTCGATATATGAAACTAGGTTTAGATCTGAAACAGTTTCAAGATTATAAGCCATTAATTGCATACAATGAAACATAATCTAAAAATTATTTTTAAATCTAAAATTATTTTATTGCATGTGGGTATGGGTTGAATAAATTAGATCTAAGTGATCAAACTACAATTAGGGTCTAATTGATTAGATCAAGCTAGAATCTATTTTTGATTTTGAGCAGTTGATTGAACCTAATCGATGGATGATTAGGATTAGATCAAAAGGGTTCAAAATTGACTTTAGTTGTAGTTGGTCATATCGATTCATATTTTAATGTGAGTTGATTGATTTAAGATCGAATTTGGCTCAGTGGTTTGGGCCCATTTCAATAGGTTAATCTAATCAATTTTAATCAACCAATTTGGTATCTAAGATAAGTATTTAGATGGTAGTTATTTAATTGATTTTATTATCTGATCTGGCTAATTTTGATTAGTGCCTAAGAAAAGCAATGGGGGGACCCCCACGCATCATTCAGTTTCGTGTTAGGTTACTTGTTGACTTAAGTTCACCCATGCCAACTAGGTTGGTTAGACATATTGATGTGCTAACCTAATTTAATCAGTCGGATATCAGATCTATTGATTTAGAAGAGATCTAAATCTAAATCTCTTCATTAAATATGAAGTCTAGAGGTCTTCCATCATTGTAGAGATGCAGGTGTCTTTCTGGCATTGATCGTTCTTGATCTGTTACAGTGGTTTGGTTGCATCGAAAAGGTACAACCACTCTATTAACATTTGATATCTCAGGGTAGAGATGGGGTTGGACCTAATAACTATTAGGTGAGGGTTCCAATAATGGCTTTACGCCCGCTGGTGAATGATGGGTCTGATTTAACTAAAAAATATATCAATAACTGCTAGGTGAGGCCACAGGACTTAGAGATCAAGCCCACTGCATCTTACTTAGTGAACCAATGGATAAAGTGCTATCCACTCATTGGTCAGACTCACCAATAACTGTTAGATGAGGTGTGTATAAATTAATGGGACTGCAGTACCAACTTGAAATCGATCGCGTATAGATTTCTGTTTCTCCACCTGAGGAGTGTGGGAGATTCGAGAAAATAGTGGGAGCCTTTGTTTATTTTTAAAGTCTCTAGAATAAATATTTTTATAAGTATAAAATCTAACTAAAAACTATTCTCTCTGCAGATAACCATATCAAGTTCAAACCCTTTAGTCCGAATTCTTGATACAAATAGGTTGACCGACTCCAATTACAAAGATTGACTCCAGAATCTAAAAAGTATTCTTAATTTTGAAAAGCTTACCCATGTCCTCGACCATGAAGCACCTGCATTATCTGCTCGTCCATCCGTTGATCAACGAGCTACACTTGAGAAGTGGATGGACGAAGATAATATGGTGAAGTGCTATATCTTAGCATCCATGTCCAATGATCTTTCGCAACAGCATGAAGATATGAGGACTGCTAGGGAGATGCTGGTTCACCTGTAAGAGTTGTATGGTAAACAGAGTCACACGACTCACTTTGAGGTCTCTCGAAGACTTTTCAGAGCGAAGATGCATGATGGACAGTCCGTCAATGACATTGTTTGACAATGATCAAGGACATAGAGGAGCTTTAGAAGCTCAGAATGAACATGGAAAGGAACTGCAAGTCGATCTGATCCTCAAGTCTCTTCCTGATTCATATGGGCAGTTCATCATGAACTACCATATAAATAAGATTGATGCCACTTTGCCAGAGTTATTGAATATGCTGGTGACTGTAGAGGGCACCTTGAAGAGTTCAAGGGGCATAGTTTTGGCTGTGGAGCAGGCTTCCTCCAAAAGGAAGCATTCTTTCAAGAAGAAGAAAAAACTTGTAAAGAAGCAGAAGAACGAGGCCAAGCCCAAGAAATAGGTTTCAAAGAAGACCGACGATAAAGAAAAATATTTTCATTGCAACGTCGAAGGTCACTGGAGAAGAAACTGTCTGGCTTACCTGGCGACTGTCAAGAACAGGAAGAAGGATGGGTCTTTTGAAGGTACATCTGAGTTGCTCGTTATTGAAACTAATCTAACAATTTCCTCTTCTTCTAATAGGGTTCTTCATTCTGGTTCAAGTGCTCATTTGTGCACTTCAATGTAAGGTCTTGAAGAAGTTAGGGAGCTGAGGGAAGGTGAGATCACTCTCTGGGTCGGTAATGGAGCAAAGATTGCTGCTGTGGCCATCGAAACCTACCCTCTACGACTACCATTAGGATTTATTTAGTTTGCTTTTGAAAGACTGTTACTATATACCTGTAGCCAATAAAAATTTGATTTCTATCTCTATGCTGGCATAGGATAATTATAATTTTTATTTTAATAAAGATGTGTTCTATTTATTTTGGAAATAAACTTGTGGCATGTGCTTTCTTGATTGATGGTCTTTACCATTTGCATACGGATGCAAGTATAAATATTAATGAGTACATAATGAATGCCATAGAATCTAAGAGATCTAGAGATAGGATCAACCAAAAGTATCTGTGGCACCTTAGGCTAGGCCATATTGGAGAAGATAGACTCAACAAACTGGGGAAAGATGATCTTCTTAGGCTATTGACTTTTGAATCTTATCCAGTCTGTGAATTATGTCTTCAAAAAAAAATGGCCAAGCTGCCCTTTGTGGGACAAAGGAAAAGAACGACTGAGATATTAGCCCTGGTACACACTGATGTGTGTGGTCCATTTGATGTACAAGTCAGGGATGGCTATATCTACTTCATAACCTTTATCGATGATTATTCATAGCATGGGTTCATGTATCTGATGCACCAAAAGTCTGAAGTCTTTGAAAAGTTCATAGAGTTCAGACATGAAGTAAAAAAATAGATCGAAAAATTCATAAAAGTTCTTTGATCAGATCGAGGAGGCGAATACTCTAGTGAAAAATTTCGGACCTATCTTAAAGATAATATTATAGTCTCATAGTGGACACCTCCAGGGATGCCTCAGCTCAATAGGGTATCCGAAAGGAGAATTGGACCCTATTAGATATGGTCCCGTCTATGATGAGCTTCACAGACCTTCCTAACTTTCTCTGGGGACATGTTTTGCTTTCTATGATTCATCTCTTGAATCTGGTTCCCTCTAAATCCATTCTTACCACACCATATGAATTATGGCATGGTAAGAAATCAACTCTTGGATACCTCAAGATTTGGAGATGTCTGGCCCATGTTAAGCGAAAGCATGTAGACAAGTTAGAGGCTAGGTCCTTTAGGGCTCGTTTTATAGGGTATCCTAAGAAAACCATGGGATACTACTTCTATCTTCCTGATGATCACAATGTGATTGTGAGCTGCCATACTATTTTCTTGAAAAAAGAGTTTATCCAAGATGGAGGCAGTGAGAGGAAGATTGAGCTCGAAGAGAAAATCTCTGAAGAGCATCGAGTCCAAGGATCTGAACCCAATAATGAGCCAGTAGATGTGATACCTCCTCCACCTCATAAATCAAGTAGGGTCTCCAATCCTCCTGAAAGATACTTAAATATTCTTACAAAAAATTTAGAGGTAGCATTCTTTATGCGAGATAAGGATATTAGGAAAGATCCCAAAACCTACGATGAGGCAATGTTAGATGTAGACTCCGAGAAATGGATGGATGTGATGAAGTCAGAAATTGACTCTATTCATTCTAATCAGGTTTGGTCCTTAGTAGATCCATCTGAAAGTATGGTACCTATTGGGTGTAAATGGATTTACAAAAGAAAGATTGGGTCAGATGGTAAGATAGGGACCTATAAGGCAAGGCTAGTCGTGAAAGGTTATAGTCAATATGAGACATTGACTATCATGAAACCTTTTCACCCATAGCCATGCTGAAATTCATCCATACTCTGCTTGCCATAGCAGCATTTTATGATTATGAAATCTAGAAGATGGATGTGAAAACTGTCTTCCTAAATAGATATCTTGAGGAAGATATCTATATAGAGTAGCTTCTGGGTTTCACATCCAATGATAGTGATCACAAGGTTTGCAAGTTGCAAAGGTCCATATATAGACTCAAGCAAGCATCTTGGAGTTGGAACACTCGCTTCAATAATGTGATCAAAATATTTGATTTCATCAAAAATGAGGAAGAACCATGTGTATACAAAAAGGTCAGTAGGAGTGCTGTCACATTCTTCGTATTATACGTGGATGACATCCTTCTGATTGAGAATGATATTCCTATGCTGACGTCGGTCAAAGTATGGTTGTCAAAAAAATTTATCATGAAAGACCTAGGAGAAGCTTCTTACATTCTTGGTATAAAGATCTATAGAGATAAATCTAAGAGAATGATAGGACTCTCATAGCATATGTACATAGAGGAGGTGCTGAAGAGGTTCAGCATAAAAAATTTTAAGAGGGATCTTCTATCCCTTAGACATGGTATTTATCTCTCCAAGAAGATGTGCCCTAACACACCTAAGGAGATCCAGTGCATGAGCAAGATCCCCTATGTTTCGGCAATAAGGAGTCTCATGTATACCATGTTATGTACATGCCCTGATATAGCATTTATCATGAGTGTCACAAGTAGATATCAGGTGAATCCAGGTGAAGAATATTGGATTGCTGTTAAAAATATCCTTAAGTACTTAAGAAGGACTAAAGATTTGATGTTGATCTTTGGTGGAGGATCGGAGCTAAAAATTGAGGGATACACCGATTCAGACTTTATGGCTGATGTTGATGATAGAAAGTCTACATTGGGGTGTATCTTCTTATGTAATGGTGGTGCGATTAACTGGAAGAGTTTCAAGTAGCTGATCATTACAGATTCGACCATGGAAGTCGAGTACATCGCCGCCTCTGAAGCTGTTAAGGAAGCTTTTTGGTTCAAGAAGTTCGTTGTGGAGCTAGGTGTGATGCCATCAGATGCCATTGCATTGCACTACGACAACAATGGTGCCTTAGCCCTTACGAAGGAGCCCAGATCTCACCAGAAGTCCAAACACATAGAGCGATGATTTCATATCATATGCGAATACCTCGAGAATAAGTTTATTGAGATGCAGAGAGTCGACTCTGCACTGAACATTGTGGATCTATTGACCAAGCCTCTCAGCCAGCAGAAGATCGAAGCTCACCTTGAGAAGATGGATCTGAGGTATATGGCCAATTGGCTTTAGGTCAAGTGGGAGTTTGTTAGATTTGTGCCCTAGAAGCCTATTGTTGGCTGACACATTATGTATTTTTAGGGCCTAAACTTGTACTTGTAATCTTTTCATTATCAATAAAAGGCTTTTTCATTTCAATCATGTATATATATGTCCATGATTTATCTTAAAAATTAATAAAGATGATTTTTGTATATTCTTAAAGAGTTAAGAATTTGAGACATACATTAATTAGTGGTTAATTTCTAAATGCTTCCGATCAATAGATCATCATGGAGGATAGTGATCAATCCATTTGAGATCGGTGCATGGTTCACCTCCCTTATGGGCAGATGAGTCTTGGGTCTGTAGTGTAGAGACACTGGGGTGAAGGTGCGGATGGTTGTTAGAGAATAACTTGCACTGAGCATGACCAACACGAGAACCACATGGATGTCTACTCACTCATCAGTGGTCTTTTGACCTGTGATATCATTGGCTACTCACAGTGAGGCTACTGGGTTCGACTGCACGTTCTCTTGGTCTCTAGCCATTCGGATCTTTGCTATGTATGTTGGTTTTAGTAGGTTCAGGCTCACTGTTTAGAATAGGATGCACCTAGATGGAATCTATCGACCTTAGTAGGAAAAAAAAAGTCCTATGTGATTTACGAGACTGAGTTTAGAAAGTCTTTGGCCAAAGCAAGTGTGAATACTGAAAAAGAGTTTTCAAGGAATTCATAAATGAACTTGAGTCGAACCAATCTAGTATATAACTGACAATAGGGTCTGATGAGTTCTCCATGACCTCCATCAAGTCGGGACACATGATAGAAAGACTGAATCATATGATAATTGCACCTAGGGGTTCATACTTTCGTTCAACTGAGTTGCTACTACATACTGCTAGGTGTCACTGGTGGATTGTGAGACTCATCGGGCATCATCTTGATGATTAATGGCCCTCAAAGGGTAGAATTGAAAATATTCTAATTTATTGAAAAGAGTTTCGATGATATTGTGATGGAGATCACAATATATCTCACTACCAGATAGAATGGAACCTATGGGGTCACTCATTAAGAGATTTAATCTCGAATTTTTCAATTGAGCTTATGAAGTTTTAATTGGGTTAGGATTTATTGAAATCCTATTAGGGTTATGAGAACCATGCTAGCATGCGGTTAAACCTAATTCTTATCAAAACTTCAATTTGATCAAGTCCATAGTCTTCAACCTAACCTAAATTTATTTAGGTTTAATTGGACTCTTAATTGTGAGCCCAAGAGAATTTGATTAAGTCATTTAGTTGGCATAATTATCCTAACATTATCTCTTCTTTATCTCCTGATTATCTCTAAGTGTGTATGTGGAATAGATAGAAGATTGGGTGGCGCATCTTTTTTCTTTTTGGAAAATTTTGGGTGCCAAATCCTTGAGGGGCCCACCCCCTTTTATGTGTTATGGCGTAGAGGAGAGAGAGTGTGGTCCATGCCCCATCTTTTTGGGCTAGAGATCCCTTTGTGGGGCGCCAAGAGTTGGCACCCTAACTATCTGACAAATATTCCATAATGCCTCTTGTACATGCTTTAAGGAGCTGATTAATTATCATTCATATCTGATTTTATTTGCCATAAATCAGATTAAAAAGTAGAGGATTCTTATGAGATAAAAATCTACCTTTTTAAGATAATTGAGTTTCTAATATATGTCAGGGCAATGTCTATATAAAGGGAGGTCTCTAGGATTTCTCATAAATAATTTTTTTTATCAACAAAATTCCTCTCTCTCTCTCTCCACGCCTCCTCTCCTCCCTCTCTTCCTTTCCATGCCTAAAGGTTGGATGCTTTTCTTCCACATGCCCAAAAGTTATGTTGGTGACTTAGAGATTGTAGATCAAGGAGAAGAAGAAGAAGTCTGCTGATCAAGGAGTTGATCCCGCAGTCCAGATCAAAAAAGTTGATTAAAGAGTTCAAAGGTTGAGATTCTTCTTGGAAAGAAGAATCTTCTATGAGGAGAAAGAAGTTCGAGATCGATCCCGATGGATACCCATAGAGGTCGGATACATGTATGGCTCAATCTTCTACGAATCCGAGATCATCAAAAGTGGTGAATTTCTATCCGTACAAAGATAGTGAGATCTTATCTCATAATTATTTTTAAATTTCAGATTATTGATATATATATTTTTTTGGGCTTTGATAGGTTTAGATTTGATCTTTTGCATATGGGGTTAAAGGGTTTAACCCATTTTATTTTTGTTGCCTGTTTTCAATGTTTTGAAATCTACACGTGCTGCCTATCCGATTTTCTAACACAATCAATTGACAAGCATATAAGATTCCATCAGATGTTCTCTTATTTGATCAATTCAATGAATTTATTCTCTAATAAGTACCCATATCCTTGTATTACTGTCACTACATAAGTGATTGTGAGATCAACTATCCTCTCCATCGAATATACATAGGTTGTGCCAGTCTTGTCGATATCATTGATCCCCGATTCAATAATTCTATGTTGAAAATATTTTAGATTAGGACTATCAAAGATTTAGGTCTCATTGGAATGTTCTCATCATGACTCTAAATCATTGCCCTAGTCTATGGGGTTCATTATAATCTTTAATCAAGTATTAAGATATAGCATATAACGAAACAAAATATCTAATTTTACTAATAATTAGTGTCAAATACATGAGTTTGAAAGATAAAATATAGAAAAATATCCCATCGCATCACACATGCGATTTACTTGTAAGGCATTATTCTTTTAATCTCCTACTTGCACTAAAGCCAATCGCTCTTATACTTGATGCCCATGCAACTAAGGTGGCGGTCAAACTGCTGTTGTGATAAGTAAATCATTCGTTATATTATTCTTGGTGTCAACTCGCTCCATGACAACATCGTATCTTTGAATAATCTCTCGAACGAGGTGGAACCATCTTAGGATGTATTTGGATTTGTGATAAGACCTCAGTTCCTTTGCCTGAACAACAGCCCCAGTATTGTCACAGTAAAGTGGCATGGAGTGTACAATCTCAGGAACCATATCCAACTCTGAGATGAACTTTTTCATGCAGATCGCTTCCTTAACAGTCTCACTAGCAGTAATGTACTCTACCTCAGTAACTGAATCAACTACAGTCTACTGTTTAGACCTCTTCTAACTCACTGCACCACCATATAGAGTAAATATATACCCTAATATAGATTTGCTTTCATCTGAATTAGATTGAAAACTAAAATCTATGAAACCTTTTAGTTTTAGATCAGATCCTCCATAAATAAGAAAAATATTTATAGTCCTTCTCAAATATTTGAGAATATTTTTTACAGCTTTCCAATGATCCTCTTCAAGATCTACTTGAAATCTATCAACAATGCCTAAGGCATAAGCCACATCAGGCCTAGTACATAGCATAGCATATATAATCGATCCTACAGTCAAAGCATAAGGAATAGATTTCATTCTCTCTCTCTCTCTTCAGGTATCTTAGGAGATATCTTCTTAGAGAGATGTATGCCATGTCTCATGGATAAGTAACCTCTTTTACTTCTCTCTATGTTGAACATCTTCAACACAAGATTCATATATCTTGACTGAGACAAGCCAAGCATCCTCTTCGATCTATCCTTATAAATCTTTATATCAAGTATATAGAATGCTTTACCCAACTTTTTTATAGAAAACTTTTATGATAGCCAAGTTTTTATTGATTGCAACATAGGATTATCATTCCCAAAGAGCAGTATGCCATCTACATAGAAAACTAAGAAGACAATGGCACTCCCACTAGTCTTCTTATATACACATGGTTCATCCATATTTTTGATAAAGCCAAATGATTTGACTGTCCCATAAAAATAAATTTTCCAACTCCTCGATGTTAGAAAGCGCTGATTTCATACATGTAGTTTAAAATTTTTCATAAATATACAGTGAAAGCAAATTAAATTAAAATTTTTTTAATTTAATACATGCACCAGATCAGATCTGAAAAGCATGCTTAGAATCTTGACATGAATATTTGACCTTGATCTGAAATCTAAAAAAGAAAATCAAATCGTCAGTAAAAGAAAATCGGAGATCTAATCTCCACAGCTTCAGATCCTGCGGATGTCCGGAGTTCCGATCGTAGCCGTGCACGTGCCCGACCTCTGTTGATATCCACACAGAAATGTTTGATCAGAGCATCGAGATCACCGGTATGCTAGCACCTTGTAGATCTCGCTCCTCAACCTTGGATCTGAATCTCTTCTTCTAGATCTCAAAGAAGATAAACACTGCGTGAACTCCTTTGCACAGATCTGATAGGATCTAAACCAGACCATCAAGAAGAGGAAGAAGACTCTTCTTCTCCTCTCCCTCTCTCTCTCTATTTTTCTCTCTTAGATTTGATCTCATCAGATCTTGAGCATTGGGGTGAAGGGAAGAAAGAAGGTGGCATTGAGATCTCTTGCACGGCAAGAAGAGAGGCTTGAATTTTTTTTTTATCTCACACACACTCTCTCCCTCTTATTTTATTTTGTTGCACAAAACAAAATTCCCACACCCAATCACTTTCTAATGCCCTAATAGATCTAATTCTTATTTGATCTTAGGCATTCATATCAAAAGGAAGGGATAAGATGCGTTGAGATAGGAGAAGAAAGAAAGAAGTTATCTCACGCAAAACATCAAGTGCACGTCCCCTTTTTTAAAAATTTTTGTCGCACAAAAATGATATCCCATGCCCAAAAACTAATCCTCATCAGATATATAATCTTTTAAATCATATTCAAAAGGAAGGATGAGTCAAAGGGGAGAGAGAATCCTAGATAAGGTGGGCCACCAACTATTGGCGTCCCCTTATCTTTCACGCATGCAAGAAGAAAAAGGGGGCGCATCTCTATGTGCACCCTCTTTCTTTCTATATGACATTTGGAGAGAGAGTCTCAGGGAACCTAGACTCTATGAGTCATAGTTGATTTGGTTCAAATTGGATCTCAATCGGGTTTAAATCGAGTCCGAATCGAATCGAAATTGAAAGGCTGTCAAACTTGATCCAATCAAGCTTAAAATCCAAATCTGATTTGGATAATTGAATCCAATTAGCATTAAATTAAATCAAGCTTAATTAAATTAAATCTAATTTAAATTAATTAAGACTTAATCTATAATTTAATCAGCCTCAAAATAAATTATAACACTTGCAATTAAATCCCTGCGCTAACAATTAGTAGCTACCAAAATTATAACATTTACAAATTAGCAGTTTCTAAAATTTAAACTATCAATCCGATTGATAATTTGAATATGATCCAATCAATTGATCAGGTCATACTCTTTTTGTATGTGACCCCTCAAGTTCTTTTCTGTTTGGTAGTGAAACATACCGTGATCTCCATCAAAGTATCATCGAAACTCCTTTTGATGGGCTGGAACAATTCCAACACATTTCAGCAAGGATCGTTGATCCAAAAATGATCCAGTGAGTCCTCATGATTCACCAGCAATGCCTAGCAGCATGTACTGGCAATCCAGTAGAAAAAAAAGATGAACCCCTAGGTGAAGTTATCATGTGATGCAATCTCTCTATCATGAGTCCCGATTAGACAGAGATCATGGAGAACTTGTCAAACCCCATCATCAATCATATACTAGATTGGGTTGACTCGAGTTTATCTATGAATCCCGTAGAAACTCTTTTTCAGTATTCACTCTTGCTCTGGCCAGAGACTTTTTGAACAATCACATAGGACTACTCCTTTTTTACCAAGGTCGATAGTTCCATCTAGGTGTTGTAGGAACCAGATCTAGGGTTTCAAGGTTAAATCTTGAAACTTTTTCAAGATCATACAGCGAAAGACTAAAATAAATCAAAATTTATTTTCTAAAATCAGAGAATTCTTATATCTAAGATCCTATTACATGATTATTACATAGCATTAAATCAGAAATTAAAATATATAAATATAGCATGAACTACATGTTGATCATATCAACATGTTTCTATACCACATCTAATGTATGTATTAAACAATAGATCAGATCTATTACCTTGCAAGTTAGACGCTCTAACCTCGCTGATCCGGGCTTAAGGATGATGTTGCAAGCCACACACATGTCCGGCCTCTAGGAGTCGTCCACACGAGCCCACGAATCTCGATCAGAAGTCCTGCTTCAGGAAATCAGCACAGTATGCTAGTACTGCGCTGATCCTTCTTTGATGGTTGATCAGGTGCCTCCTTCTTCTTGATTTGGACTCTTTCAAAGATGAAAAGTAGAAGGAGGAGTTTCAGATCTGAGACACTCTCAGAAAACTCAAGATGGAGGGAGGAAAGATATGAAAACAAAAACCCTAGAAGAAGCCCTCTTCTTCTTCACGTTTTTCTCTCTAGACACCCAAACTTGCATCTTTTATATCTCCACGACCCAAAAGTATTTCTCTCTGATTTTTGGAAGGAACAAAGACCTCTCAAATCTATATCTCCTCCTAAAATTTTATAAATAAACTCATCTTATATAGAGAGATATTATAGAGTCCTTGTCTAGGTCAAACACCTAGTCAAGGCTTATCCAAACATGGCAAGTTAAGGGACGCCCAACTCTTGAACACCTCCTCCATATTTTCATGCATGGATCACCAGAAAAGGATGTACAATATAAACCCTAAAGGCCACAAAAATTCCAAAAAAAAATTGGATAAATTCGGTGCAAAATTAAAAGAGTTTTGGATTTCTAAAACTCTATCCCATAGAATTCGAAATCCAAACTTATTCCTTTTAGATTTGATCCAAACCACCTTCCATGTCAGAAAGAAGAGAAGAGACCTTTTGTGAACGTGGGAGAGATCTGGGAGAGGGCTTTTGTCGCATAAAATAAGTGGAGATTGGTGTTGAATTAAGAGAGAGGGCGTGGAGAAGGCTTATGTGGCGCAAGGTGGAATCCTAGTCTTACTAGGATTCTGTCTTATGACTTGTTTTAATTTGGTTTTTCAAATCAAATCAAATAAAAATTAGATCAACCCAATTAAAATAGATCTTAATCTAATTAATAACCTAATTTAATCAGATTAAATTAGATTTAAATCTGATTTAATTTTCTAATCAAATTAGAAATTAGATTGACCCAAGTCCTAGTTGAACTAGGACTAGTTTTTCCTTGCACTTGGCTTATCCAATAAACCAATTGGAGTTGATCCAATCAAGCCCAAACTAAATCTAATTAAATTATATTTAATTAGACTTAATCTCAGCCCATTGGCTTAATCAAATTAAGTCAATTAGCAATCGAATTGCTAATCGATCCTCCTGCAACACTTGCACTGGGTTAAATGTCAATCGTATTGATCATTTAACCCTAGAACGATTCTTAATCATCGATCAACCATCCGATCGGATCATGAACTCTAATGTGTGTGACCTCATAGGTCCGAACCTAAGCTGGTAGCATAGGAATAAATTCCTATACCAATCGAAGTGACCATCTAGCAATGGTACCCGACGATCGGATAGGTCGAATGTGTAGAACAACATCCTTAGAACCCATGCGGATATAGTTTTCATATAATTCATCCCCTTGACCAAAATGATCATAGGACACCCCAGAGCTCAACTGTCAACTCTGATCAGGTTGTCCATATTGTATTTCAAAATATCAAATCCATCTGATGGATTACCCTGGCCAAGGTTTTGCTAAATTGAAATACAGCGACTCATTCTTCTCCAACTCTTGGAGTGGTCAATCCCATCTCGATCATACTTTGACTTTGCAAGTACTTGACTGTGCCCAGAAGCCTTCCGTCCCTGAATTAGAAATTTAGTTAGTCCAGTACCAAAGCACAGTGAGTTGCTTGCAAGTCACTGAGGCGATCTCAGATCTAAGGGACACTTATACCTATATCCCATCAGAGATATTCTTGACAGTAGAATGCTCTGGAGTTGGTCATGTTCAATGATGATGTACCCTTACATCTCACCTGTATGCCATACCAGTGTCTCCACACTCCTTGGTTAAGAGGACAACCAACCCATATGGCCTACAGCGACCTATGCTCGATAGAAGCTGTTGTCCTTATTAACAGCCTATCATTTGGTCGTGAACTGTTTTAAGGACTAATCGATAAATCCACTCTTTATCGAATCTAAATAGTCCTAAGGACTTCATCATAACAACGGAGTTCATTAGAAGATGAAAGCTTATGATGAAAATGCCAAATATATTTTATTTATTAACAAATCAATTACAATACTTGGTTGCTCAACCATCAACAGCTTGACGATTGGCTTTTTGGGACACATTTCCCAACAACTCCCACTTGCCCTAAAGCCACTCGGCACAGTATCTAATACCCATCTTCGACTTGTGGTTGTGAAACTCCTTTATTGCCAGGGCTTTAGTGAAGGGGTCGGCTAGGTTCTCCTTTCCGTCGATCTTCTGAAGGTCGATGTCATCTCGATCTACGATCTCTCGGACCAGGTGAAAGCGGCGCAAGATGTGCTTCGTCCGCTGATGTGCTTTGGGTTTCTTCACCTGAGCTATGGCACCAGTGCTGTCGTAGTAGAGCAGGACTGGACCATCGAGGGAGGGTGCTACTCCAAGCTCGGTGATGAATTTTCTTAGCCACACAGCTTCCTTCGCGGCATCTGATGCTGCGATATACTCCGCTTCACAAACAGAGTCTGCCACAGTATGCTGCTTGGAACTCTTCCAGCAGATGGCTCCACTATTCAGAGTAAAGATATAACCCGACACACTCCTGCTGTCATCATGGTCAGATTGGAAGCTGGAGTCTGTGAACCCCACAAGTTTCAGATCTGACTCGCCATAAACCAACCATTGGTCCTTAGTATTTCTCAAATACTTAAGGATGGCTTTAACCACTTTCCAGTGATTTTCTTCAGGATCAGATTGGTATCTACTCACTACTCCTAGTGAGTATGCCACATCTGATCTTGTACATATCATGGCATACATGATAGATCCCACGGCTGAAGCATATGGGACTCTACTCATACGCTCTCTCTCTTCAGGAGTTGTCGGACAATCCTTCTTAGAGAGAGAAATTCCTTGGCCTATCGGTAGATAGCCCTTCTTGGAATTCTCCATGCTGAACCTCTTCAGCATAGTGTCTATGTACATGGACTGGGATAACCCAAGCATCCTTTTAGATCTATCCCTATAGATCTTCATCCCTAGGATATAGGATGCTTCACCCAAGTCCTTCATGGAGAACTGTGATGACAACCAAACTTTTATTCCATGTAGTGCGGGGATGTCATTCCCGATTAAGAGAATGTCATCCACGTACAAGACAAGGAATACCACACTAGACCATTTGCCCATTTATAGATGCAGGGCTCTTCTCCATTCTTAATGAAGCCATACATTTTGATCACCTTATCAAAATGCATGTTCCAACTCCGAGAAGCTTGCTTCAATCCATAAATGGATCTCTGAAGCTTGCACACCTTGGACTCATCTGTGGATGTAAACCCCTCAGGTTGTATCATATACACCTCTTCGGTCAGCTCTCCATTCAGGAAAGCTGTCTTTACATCCATCTGCCAGATCTCATAATCTAGATGGGCAGCTATTGCAAGCATTATCCGAATAAATTTGAGCATTGCCACAGGGGAAAACATCTCGTCATAGTCAATACCATAACGTTGACGATACCCCTTGGCTACCAGACGGGCTTTATAGGTCTCCACCTTTCCGTCTGCGCCCCTCTTCCTTTTGAAGACCCATTTATAACCAATGGGTTTAACCCCTTCAGGTGGGTCAACCAATGTCCATACATCATTGACCTTCATGGACTCCATTTCGGATTTCATGGCTTCAAGCCATTTCTCAGAATCAGGTCTCTGCATTGCATCCATATAGGTGATCGGATCCTCATTATTCTCATCAAGTTCAATGGGATGATCGTCCCGAACCAAGAAACCATAGTATCTGTCCGGTTGATGCGGTACTCTACCAGATCGCCTTAATGGTGCAGGTACATTGGGCTTCGGATATGATCTAATCATATCAGACTCAGGTTCAGCTATTGGTGTCGGTCCTTCTACCTGTTGAACTTCATCAAGTTCAATCTTAGAGGCAACGGTTCCTTCACCAAGGAACTCTTTTTCTAAAAAGATTGCCTTAAGGCTGACGAACACCTTTTGTTCATCAGCATGGTAGAAAAAATATCCTTTTGTCTCTTTGGGATACCCTATGAATGAGCATTTGTCAGACCTAGGTTCAAGTTTGTCTGTGACTAATCGTTTGACATAGGCTGGGCACCCCCAGACCCTACGGTATGAAAGTGCTGGCTTACGTCCCGTCCATATCTCATATGGAGTCTTAATTACAGACTTACTTGGAACCCTATTTAACAGATAACAGGCCGATTTGAGTGCATATCCCCAGAAGGATATCGGCAAGCTAGCAAAACCCATCATGGATCGGACCATGTCTAACAGAGTCCGATTCCTCCTTTCAGACACACCATTATGCTGTGGTGTTCCTGGAGGAGTCCATTGGGAGAGAATCACATTCTCTCCTAGATATGTGAGAAATTCACTAGAAAGGTATTCTCCTCATCGATCAGATCGAAGAGTTTTAATACTCTTTCCAGTTTGTTTTTCTACTTCACTTCGGAATCGTTTGAACATTTCAAATGAATCTGACTTATGTTTCATCAGATAGACATATCCATATCAGGATAGGTCATCCGTGAAAGTTATGAAGTAGAAATATCCACCTCTAGCACTGGTGCTCATGGACCCGCATACATCAGTATGTACTAGGCCCAAGAGCTCAGTAGCTCTCTCACCTTTTCCAGTAAAAGGTGACTTGGTCATTTTACCAAGAAGACAGGACTCACAGGTTGGAAGTGATTCACAATCACTAACTTTGAGGATTCCCTCTTGAGTCAACCTGTTTATTCTGTTCTTATGTATATGACCTAGCCTACAGTGCCATAAGAAGATATCTGACACACTATCTAATCTAGGGTGCTTGCCAGTTGAATAGACTCTTATCAGGCTTGATCTTTTTGGTCTGGCTCTGCACAGATGTCCCAGCCTGAACTTGCACCTTCTTCACTTTCTTCTTCTTGTTCTTCTTCCCTTTCTCAAAGGGTCGAGAACCAGAAGACGAATCTCCCACTGAGTTCACCGACTCCTTGAGGAGTTGGTGATCCTTCTCAAAGTTCTGAAGCAACTCCAGTAATCTGTGGTAGTTTACTTCAGGCTTTGTCATTCTATAATGAGTGAGGAATGGGAGATAAGACTTGGGCAGCGAGTTCAGTATTGCATCTTTCCCAAGCTGCTCATGCAAGGGAAAGCCGAGCTTGCTCAATCTTTCCATCAGCTCGATCATGTACAATACATGATCAATGACAGAGGCACCATCCCGCATTTTGGCATTGAAGATGGCACAACTAGTCTTGTGCCTCTCCACGTCATCGGGTGTGCTAAAGGCATCCTCCAACACTTGAAGCATGTCCTTTGGCTGAGTCGTCTCGAATCTGCGACTGAACTTGTCGCTCATAGCAGCCAGCATGATACAGCGCACTGTGGTCCGGTCACTGAGCCACTTCTGGTAAGTGTCTCTGACTGTTCCACGTGCATTGACAGTTGGCTCCTCAGGTGTAGGATCCATTATCACATATAGGATCCGTTCATACTCCAGGACGATCTTCAACTTTCGGTATCAGCTACCGAAGTTGGGTCCCACCAACTTATCATTGTCCAATAATGATCGGAGCGATAGGGAAGTGGCCATATTTGCACAAAGGAGAACCATAACCTAATTAGTAATTGATTCATTAAACCTAAAGATTTGGACTTTAATCAAAAGGTTTCTCCCACTATTTTATTCGAATTGGTAGCCTCTACCTCCAATTCGAGAAATTACCCTAATTCCTTAGTGGGTACTAGAATCCACTTAGACTGCACACAAGCCCAACTTTGGTTGGCCAACCCATGTACATCTAAGGGTAGGTTCATAACCAATTGTTTCTCTAAACAATTTCTAGTAATTTTAATTTTGCCCCAGAAACCTAATCAGTAGGCTTTGGCCTCCACTGTAAGGATCCGGTTAGGTCCAACCATTAACATGATCATACTTGATGTATCTAACCAACGAATGATTAAGCCCAACTTTGGTTGGCTCACCTAACCACCATTAGAGAGACACTTCCAAGTCGTCATATGATGAGTGAAAATTCCATTAGTCAACAAGCACCAGGCCTTTGGATCTGCAATGATTATTGAGTTAATGGACTCATTATCAAACACCTTAATGGGAGGCTATGACTCAGTTATCTCCATAACTTTATCATTTTAAGGATCTAATAATTTTAGAGGATTTAAATAATATAGAGGATGAGGTCAGATGAACCAGCTTATCATGATCCTCCCACTGGCTTCACCAAGTCAGCTTAAGGGAGACCAGGGCTGGTCTAGGAGCACCTAAATCAGTCACACTGATTTACCTAGCTGACATGGGTCAGCTTGAATAGTCAAGTGATCCGATCAAAATATAATTTCACCAAGAGGCCAGGTAAGTTCGATCAGTGGGAGGGTCTGCCAAAGCTTGTCTTAGACACCATCAGAAATGGCCAGGTAAGCGGGCTCCCAATTAAAAACCACCGGTCTGGTTTACCTTAAACACCAACTGGTTTAATTAGTTTCGATTAGATCAACCTAACAGTTCGTGCTAGACCGCTTCGCCAAAAATCAAGTCCATTTGGTTCTCGTTAAAGACATGGACTTGACCAACTACAACTATTGTAATTAATCTAGAGAATCCTTGACCTAATCTAAGACAACAATTGATTAGATTTAGTCAATTCTCTAATTAAGTCCATCTTTAATCTAACCATAGGTCTAACCCAATTAATGGAGCTAATTCCCACTAACCCATTAACCCAATGTGTTATGGTTTGTGTCTTAGGTAATTCAATTCACAATCCTAGAACCTAATCAAACAACTTCTTAATTCTTAATTAAGTTTTGGGCTGAGGGTTGGGTTTGGCTTTTCAAAAAATAATTTTCATATTTGTAAAATAATTTTACAATATGATTTTACCAACCATATTGCATGATTGATTCAGAATCAAGATGCAAGTGAAATAAACATGAAACTACTTTAGATCTAATCTAAACAAGTTCATGTAATTAAAATAATTTTAATTTTAAATAATTTCTTTGCACAAAAATTATTAACAAAGAGATTTTATTTCAGATTTAAATATATTTTAAATCTAATAAATCATAAATTTAATCTAGATCATATCTAAAAAATTTATGATTAAAGATAGATCTACACAAACTAGGACAACCTTTGCACTATAAGAGGTAAACCTTACAGCAGGACAACCTTGCAGTTCGTGATTGATCTAAAATCTTAATTTTAAATTTAATAATCAGATTATAAATTAGATTTAATCTAAAAAATAATCTAAGTATGTATAAATAATCATGTAATAAAGAACCTAGGCTCTGATACCAATTGTAGGAACCAGATCTAGGGTTTCAGGGTTAAATCTTGAAACTTTTTTAAGATCATACAGCGGAAGACTAAAATAAATCAAAATTTATTTTCTAAAATCAGAGAATCTCTAGATATAAGATCCTATTATATGATTATTATAACATTAAATCAAAAATTAAAATATATAAATATAGCATGAACTACATGTTGATCATATCAACATGTTTCTATACCACATCTAATGTATGTATTAAACAATAGATCAGATCTATTACCTTGCAAGTTAGACGCTCTAACCTCGCTGATCCAGGCTTAAAGATGATGTTGCAAGCCGCACACTTGTCTGGCCTCTAGGATTCGTCCACACGAGCCCACGAATCTCGGTCAGAAGTCCTGCTTCAGGAAATCAGCACAGTATGCTAGTACTGCGCTGATCCTTCTTTGATGGTTGACCAGGTGCCTCCTTCTTCTTGATTTGGATTCTTCCAAAGATGAAAAGTAGAAGGAGGAGTTTCAGATCTGAGATGCTCTCAGAAAACTCAAGATGGAGGGAGGAAAGATATGAAAACAAAAACCCTAGAAGAAGCCCTCTTCTTCTTCACATTTTTCTCTCTAGACACCCAAACTTGCATCTTTTATATCTCCATGACCCAAAGGTATTTCTCTCTGATTTTTGGATGAAACAAATATCTCTCAAATCTATGTCTCCTCCTAAAATTTCATAAAGAAACTCGTCTTATATAGAGAGATATGATAGAGTCCTTGTCTAGGTCAAACACCTAGTCAAGGCTTATCCAAACATGGCAAGTTAAGGGACGCCCAACTCTTGAGCACCTCCTCCATATTTTCATGCATGGATCGTCAGAAAAGGGTGTACAATATAAACCCTAAAATCCATGAAAATTCTAAAAAAAATTTGGATAAATTCAGTGCAAAATTGAAAGAGTTTTGGATTTCTAAAACTCTATCTCATAGAATTCGAAATCCAAACTTATTCCTTTTAGATTTGATCCAAACCACCTTCCATGTAAGAAAGGAGAGAAGAGACCTTTTGTGAACATGGGAGAGATCTGGGAGAGGGCTTTTGTCACACAAAATAAGTGGAGATTGGCATTGAATTAAGAGAGAGGGCATGGAGAAGGCTTATGTGGCGCAAGGTGGAATCCTAGTCTTACTAGGATTCTGTCTTATGACTTGTTTTAATTTGGTTTCCCAAACCAAATCAAATCAAAATTAGATCAACCTAATTAAAATAGGTCTTAATCAAATTAATAACCTAATTTAATCAGATTAAATTAGATTTAAATCTGATTTAATTTTCTAATCAAATTAGAAATTAGATTGACCCAAGTCCTAGTTGAACTAGGACTAGTTTTTCCTTGCACTTGGCTTATCCAATAAACCAATTGGAGTTGATCCAATCAAGCCCAAACTAAATCTAATTAAATCATATTTAATTAGACTTAATCTCATCCCATTGGCTTAATCAAATTAAGCAAATTAGCAATCGAATTGCTAAACGATCCTCCTGCAACACTTGCACTGGGTTAAATGTCAATCGTATTGATCATTTAACCCTAGAACGATTCTTAATCATTGATCAACCATCCGATCGGATCATGAACTCTAATGTGTATGACCTTATAGGTCCGAACCTAAGCCGGTAGCATAGGAATAAATTTTTATACCAATCGAAGTGACCATCTAGCAATGGTACCCGACGATCGGATAGGTCGAATGTGTAGAACAACATCCTTAGAACCCATGCGGATATAGTTTTCATATAATTCATCCCCTTGACCAAAATGATCATAGGACACCCCAGAGCTCAACTGTCAACTTTGATCAGGTTGTCCACATTGTATTTCAAAATATTAAATCCATCTGATGGATTACCCTGGCCAAGGTTTTGCTAAATTGAAATACAGTGACTCATTCTTCTCCAACTCTTGGAGTGGTCAATCCCATCTCGATCACACTTTGACTTCGTAAGTACTTGACTGTGCCCAGAAGCCTTCCGTCCCTGAATTAGAAATTCAGTTAGTCCAGTACCAAAGCACAGTGAGTTGCTTGCAAGTCACTGAGGCGATCTCAGGTCTAGGGGACACTTATACCTATATCCCATCAGAGATATTCTCGACAGTAGAATGCTCTGGAGTTGGTCACGTTCAATGATGATGTACCCTTACATCTCACCTGTATGCCATACCAGTGTCTCCACACTCCTTGGTTAAGAGGACAACCAACCCATATGGCCTACAGCGACCTATGCTCGATAGAAGCCCTATCATTTGGTCGTGAACTGTTTTAAGGACTAATCGATAAATCCTCTCTTTATCGAATCTAAATAGTCCTAAGGACTTCATCATAACAACGGAGTTCATTAGAAGATGAAAGCTTATGATGAAAATGCCAAATATATTTTATTTATTAACAAATCAATTACAATACTTGGTTGCTCAACCGTCAACAGCTTGATGATTGGCTTTTTGGAACACATTTCCCAACAACTCCCACTTGTCCTAAAGCCACTCGGCATAGTATCTAATACCCATCTTCGACTTGTAGTTGTTGAACTCCTTTATTGCCAGGGCTTTAGTGAAGGGGTCGGCTAGGTTCTCCTTTCCGTCGATCTTCTGAAGGTCGACGTCACCTCGATCCATGATCTCTCGGACCAGGTGGAAGCGGCGCAAGATGTGCTTCGTCCGCTGATGTGCTTTGGGTTTCTTCACCTGAGCTATGGCACCAGTGCTGTCGTAGTAGAGCAGGACTGGACCATCGAGGGAGGGTGCTACTCCGAGCTCGGTGATGAATTTTCTTAGCCACACAGCTTCCTTCGCGGCATCTGATGCAGCGATATACTCCGCTTCACAAACAGAGTCTGCCACAGTATGCTGCTTGGAACTCTTCCAGCAGATGGCTCCACCATTCAGAGTAAAGATATAACCCGACACACTCCTGCTGTCATCATGGTCAGATTGGAAGCTAGAGTCTGTGAACCCCACAAGTTTCAGATCTGACTCGCCATAAACCAACCATTGGTCCTTAGTATTTCTCAAATACTTAAGGATGGCTTTAACCACTTTCCAGTGATTTTCTCCAAGATCAGATTGGTATCTACTCACAACTCCTAGTGAGTATGCCACATCTGGTCTTGTACATATCATGACGTACATGATAGATCCCACGGCTGAAGCATATGGGACTCTACTCATACGCTCTCTCTCTTCAGGAGTTGTCAGACAATCCTTCTTAGAGAGAGAAATTCCTTGGCCTATCGGTAGATAGCCCTTCTTGAAATTCTCCATGCTGAACCTCTTCAGCACAGTATTTATGTACATGGACTGGGATAACCCAAGCATCCTTTTAGATCTATCCCTATAGATCTTCATCCCTAAGATGTAGGATGCTTCACCCAAGTCCTTCATGGAGAACTGTGATGACAACCAAACTTTTATTCCATGTAGTGCGGAGATGTCATTCCCGATTAAGAGAATGTCGTCCACGTACAAGACAAGGAATACCACAACTGGACCATTTGCCCATTTATAGATGCAGGGCTCTTCTCCATTCTTAATGAAGCCATACGTTTTGATCACCTTATCAAAATGCATGTTCCAACTCCGAGAAGCTTGCTTCAATCCATAAATGGATCTCTGAAGCTTGCACACCTTGGACTCATCTGTGGATGTAAACCCCTCAGGTTGTATCATATACACTTCTTCGGTCAGCTCTCCATTCAGGAAAGCTATCTTTACATCCATCTGCCAGATCTCATAATCTAGATGGGCAGCTATTGCAAGCATTATCCGAATAAATTTGAGCATTGCCACAGGAGAAAATATCTCGTCATAGTCAATACCATAACGTTGACGATACCCCTTGGCTACCAGATGGGCTTTATAGGTCTCCACCTTTCCGTCTGTGCCCCTCTTCCTTTTGAAGGCCCATTTACAACCAATGGGTTTAACCCCTTCAGGTGGGTCAACCAATGTCCATACATCGTTGACCTTCATGGACTCCATTTCAGATTTCATGGCTTCAAGCCATTTCTCAGAATCAAGTCTCTGCACTGCATCCATATAGGTGATCGGATCCTCATTATTCTCATCAAGTTCGATGGGATGATCATCCCGGACCAAGAAACCATAGTATCTGTCCGGTTGACACGGTACTCTACCAGATCGCCTTAATGGTGCAGGTACATTGGGCTCCAGATATGATCTAATCATATCAGACTCAGGTTCAGCTATTGGTGTCGGTCCTTCTACCTGTTGAACTTCATCAAGTTCAATCTTAGAGGCAACGGTTCCTTCACCAAGGAACTCCTTTTCTAAAAAGATTGCCTTAAGGCTGACGAACACCTTTTGTTCATCAGCATGGTAGAAAAAATATTCTTTTGTCTCTTTGGGGTAACCTATGAATGAGCATTTGTCAGACCTAGGTTCAAGTTTGTCTGTGACTAATCGTTTGACATAGGCTGGGCACCCCCAGACCCTACGGTGTGAAAGTGCTGGCTTACGTCCCGTCCATATCTCATATGGAGTCTTAATTACAGACTTACTTGAAACCCTATTTAACAGATAACAGGCCGATTCGAGTGCATATCCCCGGAAGGATATCGGCAAGCTAGCAAAACCCATCATGGATCGGACCATGTCTAACAGAGTCCGATTCCTCCTTTCAGACACACCATTATGCTGTGGTGTTCCTGGAAGAGTCCATTGGGAGAGAATCCCATTCTCTCCTAGATATGTGAGAAATTCACTAGAAAGGTATTCTCCTCATCGATCAGATCGAAGAGTTTTAATACTCTTCCCAGTTTGTTTTTCTACTTCACTTCGGAATCGTTTGAACATTTCAAATGAATCTGACTTATGTTTCATCAGATAGACATATCCATATCGGGATAGGTCATCCGTGAAAGTTATGAAGTAGAAATATCCACCTCTAGCACTGGTGCTCATGGGCCCGCATACATCAGTATGTACTAGGCCCAAGAGCTCAGTAGCTCTCTCACCTTTTCCAGTAAAATGTGACTTGGTCATTTTATCAAGAAGACATGACTCACAGGTTGGAAGTGATTCACAATCACTAACTTCGAGGATTCCCTCTTGAGTCAACCTGTTTATTCTGTTCTTGTTTATATGACCTAGCCTACAGTGCCATAAGTAGATATCTGACACACTATCTAATCTAGGGTGCTTGCCAGTTGAATAGACTCTTATCAGGCTTGATCTTTTTGGTCTGGCTCTGCACAGATGTCCCAGCCTGAACTTGCACCTTCTTCACTTTCTTCTTCTTGTTCTTCTTTCCTTTCTCAAAGGGTCGAGAACCAGAAGACGAACCTCCCACTGAGTTCACCGACTCCTTGAGGAGTTGGTGATCCTTCTCAAAGTTCTGAAGCAACCCCAGTAATCTGTGGTAGTTTACTTCAGGCTTTGTCATTCTATAATGAGTGAGGAATGGGAGATAAGACTTGGGCAGCGAGTTCAGTATTGCATCTTTCCCAAGCTGCTCATGCAAGGGAAAGCCGAGCTTGCTCAATCTTTCCATCAGCTCGATCATGTACAATACATGATCAATGACAGAGGCACCATCCCGCATTTTGGCATTGAAGATGGCACAACTAGTCTTGTGCCTCTCCACGTCATCGGGTGTGCCAAAGGCATCCTCCAACACTTGAAGCATGTCCTTTGGCTGAGCCGTCTCGAATCTGCGACTGAACTTGTCGCTCATAGCAGCCAGCATGATACAGCGCACTGTGGTCCGGTCACTGAGCCACTTCTGGTAAGTGTCTCTGACTGTTCCACGTGCATTGACAGTTGGCTCCTCAGGTGTAGGATCCATTATCACATATAGGATCCGTTCATACTCCAGGACTATCTTCAACTTTCGGTATCAGCTACCGAAGTTGGGTCCCACCAACTTATCATTGTCCAATAATGATCGGAGCGATAGGGAAGTGGCCATATTTGCACAAAGGAGAACCATAACCTAATTAGTAATTGATTCATTAAACCTAAAGATTTGGACTTTAATCAAAAGGTTTCTCCCACTATTTTATTCGAATTGGTAGCCTCTACCTCCAATTCGAGAAATTACCCTAATTCCTTAGTGGGTACTAGAATCCACTTAGACTGCACACAAGCCCAACTTTGGTTGGCCAACCCATGTACATCTAAGGGTAGGTTCATAACCAATTGTTTCTCTAAATAATTTCTAGTAATTTTAATTTTGCCCCAGAAACCTAATCAGTAGGCTTTGGCCTCCACTGTAAGGATCCGGTTAGGTCCAACCATTAACATGATCATACTTGATGTATCTAACCAACGAATGATTAAGCCCAACTTTGGTTGGCTCACCTAACCACCATTAGAGAGACACTTCCAAGTCATCATATGATGAGTGATAATTCCATTAGTCAACAAGCACCAGGCCTTTGGGTCTGCAATGATTATTGAGTTAATGGACTCATTATCAAACACCTTAATGGGAGGCTATGACTCAGTTATCTCCATAACTTTATCACATTAAGGACCTAGTAATTTTAGAGAATTTAAATAATATAGAGGATGAGGTCAGATGAACCAGCTTATCATGATCCTCCCACTGGCTTTACCAAGTCAGCTTAAGGGAGACCAGGGCTGGTCTAGGAGCACCTAAATCAGTCACACTGATTTACCTAGCTGACATGGGTCAGCTCGAATAGTCAAGTGATCCGATCAAAATATAATTTCACCAAGAGGCCAGGTAAGTACGATCAGTGGGAGGCTCTGCCAAAGCTTGCCTTAGACACCATCAGAAATGGCCTGGTAAGCGGGCTCCCAATTAAAAACCACCGGTCTGGTTTACCTTAAACACCAACTGGTTTAATTAGTTTCGATTAGATCAACCTAACAGTTCATGCTAGACCGCTTCGCCAAAAATCAAGTCCATTTGATTCTCGTTAAAGACATGGACTTGACCAACTACAACTATTGTAATTGATCTAGAGAATCCTTGACCTAATCTAAGACAACAATTGATTAGATTTAGTCAATTCTCTAATTAAGTCCATCTTTAATCTAACCATAGGTCTAACCCAATTAATGGACCTAATTCCCACTAACCCATTAACCCAATGTGTTATGGTTTGTGTCTTAGGTTCTTCAATTCACAATCCTAGAACCTAATCAAACAACTTCTTAATTCTTAATTAAGTTTTGGGCTGAGGGTTGGGTTTGGCTTTTCAAAAAATAATTTTCATATTTGTAAAATAATTTTACAATATGATTTTACCAACCATATTGTATGATTGATTCAGAATCAAGATGCAAGTGAAATAAACATGAAACTACTTTTGATCTAATCTAAACAAGTTCATGTAATTGAAATAATTTTAATTTTAAACAATTTCCTTGCACAAAAATTATTAACAAAGAGATTTTATTTCAGATTTAAATATATTTTAAATCTAATAAATTATAAATTTAATCTAGATCATATCTAACAAATTTATGATTAAAGATAGATCTACACAAACTAGGACAACCTTTGCACTATAAGGGGTAAACCTTACAGCAGGACAACCTTGCAGTTCGTGATTGATCTAAAATTTTAATTTCAAATTTAATAATCAGATTATAAATTAAATTTAATCTAAGAAATAATCTAAGCATGTATAAATAATCATGTAATAAAGAACCTAGGCTCTGATACCAATTGTAAGAACTAGATCTAGGGTTTCAGGGTTAAATCTTGAAACTTTTTCAAGATCATACAGCGGAAGACTAAAATAAATCAAAATTTATTTTCTAAAACCAGAGAACCCCTAGATCTAAGATCCTATTACATGATTATTATATAGTATTAAATTAGAAATTAAAATATATAAATATAGCATGAACTACATGTTGATCATATCAACATGTTTCTATACCACATCTAATGTATGTATTAAACAATAGATCAGATCTATTACCTTGCAAGTTAGATGCTCTAACCTCGCTGATCCGGGCTTAAGGATGATGTTGCAAGCCGCACACATGTCCAACCTCTAGGAGTCGTCCACACGAGCCCACGAATCTCGATCAGAAGTCCTGCTTCAGGAAATCAGCACAGTATGCTGTACTGCACTGATCCTTCTTTGATGGTTGATCAGGTGCCTCCTTCTTCTTGATTTGGACTCTTCCAAAGATGAAAAGTAGAAGGAGGAGTTTCAGATCTGAGACGCTCTCAGAAAACTCAAGATGGAGGGAGGAAAGATATGAAAACAAAAACCCTAGAAGAAGCCCTCTTCTTCTTCACGTTTTTCTCTCTAGACACCCAAACTTGTATCTTTTATATCTCCACGACCCAATGGTATTTCTCTCTGATTTTTGGATGAAACAAATATCTCTCAAATCTTTGTCTCCTCCTAAAATTTCACAAAGAAAATCTTCTTATATAGAGAGATATGATAGAGTCCTTGTCTAGGTCAAACACCTAGTCAAGGCTTATCCAAACATGTCAAGTTAAGGGACGCCCAACTCTTGAGCACCTCCTCCATATTTTCGTACATGGATCACCAGTAAAGGGTGTACAATGTAAGCCCTAAAAGTTACAAAAATTCCAAAAAAAATTTGGATAAATTCGGTGCAAAATTGAAAGAGTTTTGGATTTCTAAAACTCTATCTCATAGAATTCGAAATCCAAACTTATTCCTTTTAGATTTGATCCAAACCACCTTCCATGTAAGAAAGAAGAGAAGAGACCTTTTGTGAACGTGGGAGAGATCTGGGAGAGGGCTTTTGTTGCACAAAATAAGTGGAGATTGGCGTTGAATTAAGAGAGAGGGCGTGGAGAAGGCTTATATGGCGCAAGGTGGAATCCTAGTCTTACTAGGATTCTGTCTTGTGACTTGTTTTAATTTGGTTTTCCAAACCAAATCAAATCAAAATTAGATCAACCCAATTAAAATATGTCTTAATCCAATTAATAACTTAATTTAATCAGATTAAATTAGATTTAAATCTGATTTAATTTTCTAATCAAATTAGAAATTAGATTGACCCAAGTCCTAGTTGAACTAGGACTAGTTTTTCCTTGCACTTGGCTTATCCAAAAAACCAATTGGAGTTGATCCAATCAATCCCAAACCAAATCTAATTAAATCATATTTAATTAGATTTAATCTCAGCCCATTGGCTTAATCAAATTAAGCCAATTAGCAATCGAATTGCTAATCGATCCTCCTGCAACACTTGCACTAGGTTAAATGTCAATCGTATTGATCATTTAACCCTAGAACGATTCTTAATCATTGATCAACCATCTGATCGGATCATGAACTCTAATGTGTGTGACCTCATAGGTCCGAACCTAAGCTGGTAGCATAGGAATAAATTTCTATACCAATCAAAGTGACCATCTAGCAATGGTACCCGACGACCGGATAGGTCGAATGTGTAGAACAACATCCTTAGAACCCATGCGGATATAGTTTTCATATAATTCATCTCCTTGACCAAAATGATCATAGGACACCCCAGAGCTCAACTGTCAACTCTGATCAGGTTGTCCACATTGTATTTCAAAATATCAAATCCATCTGATGGATTATCCTGGCCAAGATTTTGCTAAATTGAAATACAGCGACTCATTCTTCTCCAACTCTTGGAGTGGTCAATCCCATCTCGATCACACTTTGACTTCGCAAGTACTTGACTGTGCCCAGAAGCCTTCCATCCCTGAATTAGAAATTCAGTTAGTCCAGTACCAAAGCACAGTGAGTTGCTTGCAAGTCACTGAGGTGATCTCAGGTCTAAGGGACACTTATACCTATATCCCATCAGAGATATTCTCGACAGTAGAATGCTCTGGAGTTGGTCACGTTCAATGATGATGTACCCTTACATCTCACCTGTATGCCATACCAGTGTCTCCACACTCCTTGGTTAAGAGGACAACCAACCCATATGGCCTACAGCGACCTATGCTCGATAGAAGCTGTTGTCCTTATTAACAGCCTATCATTTGGTCGTAAACTATTTTAAGGACTAATCGATAAATCCTCTCTTTATCGAATCTAAATAGTCCTAAGGACTTCATCATAACAACGGAGTTCATTAGAAGATGAAAGCTTATGATGAAAATGCCAAATATTTTTAATTTATTAACAAGTCAATTACAATACTTGGTTGCTCAACCGTCAACAGCTTGACGATTGGCTTTTTGGGACACATTTCCCTACAAGTGTATCCTACTCCAAACAGCAAACCTGAACCTACAATAGCCAACATACACAGCAAGGACCCGAATGGCTAGGAGCCAAGAGAACATGCAGTCAAACTAAGTAGCCTTACTATGAATAACCAACATAAAGTAGGTCAAAGGACCAGTTGGACAACTACAATATTGAGAAAATCACTGATAAGTGAGTAGATATCCAAGTCATTTTTCATGTAGGTCATGTTCAGTGCCAGTTATTTCCTAGCAACCATCTATACTTTCACCCCAATATCTCTACACCACAGACTCAAGACTCATCTATCTGAAAGAAAGATGATCCATACACCGATCTTGAATGGATTGATCACTATCCTTTATGATGATCCTTCGATCAGGAGCATTAAAAAATTAACTACTAATGATGTATGTCTTAAATTTTTAACACTTTGAGAATATGCAAAATCATCTTTGTTAATTTCTAAGATAAATCATAAACACATATGACATGATTGGTTATCAAGACTACCCATCAATTATAAAGTATCCCCTATATAAAGGTATGTGTCAGCCAAGATTGATTTTTAGGACACACATCTAACAAACTCCCACTTACACTAAAGCCAATATGCCATATACCTGAGCCCCATCTTCTAAAGACAGGCTTCGATGTTTAGCTGGCTAATTGACTCAGACCCACCACATCCTATTTGGAGTCTACTCTCTACACCTTTATATATTTTTATTCGAGATAATCGCATATATCCCTACTCTATATGCATGGATTTCTGGTGAGACCTTGGCTCCTTAGTCAAAGCTATGGACCATTATCTTTGCAGTACAATATCATAGCATCTAATTGTATGACATCCAGTTCTGCAACTATCATAAGAATCAGAATGCATCCTGCACATCTATAGTATATCCAGCTTCCATTGATTGATTGCTTGAAATCCTTCCAACATATCGAACCAACATAACTCAAAAATACATATTGATATAGATATACCATCAGCATCATTGTATCCTTCCACTTTTAACTTTAACCCTTCTTCAAAGATGAGAAATAATCCCTTAATGCTTCTCAAGTACTTAAGGATATTTTTCATAGCAATCCAATACTTCCAATCTGGATTTGGCTAATATCTGCTCATGACTCTCACAGCAAAATATATCAAGTCGAGTACATAGCATTGCATACACCCATACTCAAGCGGATATAGATATACCATCAGCATCATTGTATCCTCCCACTCTTAGCTTCAAGCCTTCTTCAAAGATGAGAAATAATCCCTTAATGCTTCTCAAGTACTTAGAGATATTTTTCATAGCAATCCAATACTCCCAATCTGGATTTGGCTAATATCTGCTCGTGACTCTCACAGCAAAATATATCAAGTCGAGTACATAGCATTGCATACACCCATACCCAAGCGGATAATGGATCCCTCTTGGAGGTTTCAATACTGAACCTTTTCAGCACCTTTTCTATGTTCTTGTCTATGAAAACCAAACATCTTTTTAGGATCTATCTCTATAGATATTTATTTTCAGAATACAGGATGTTTGATCTAAGTCTTTGATAAGAAAATTCTATATGCAACCACATCATAACTGATATCAGCTTGGGACCCTCCCACTGACCTTCATGTAACTACATGATTCCTCCTTATTTTTGATAAAATCAAATAATTTGATCATATCATTAAAATAACTATTCCAACTTTGAGATTTTAGCTTAAATCCATTAATGGATTTTTGTAGTGTGATCTCTATCACTGGAAGTGAAATCCATAAGCCACTGTAAATAGATATCTTTCAAAGATATCCATTTAGTAGGGCTATCCACACATCCATTTCTCAGGGTCGATGTACAACATTATCTCATTGTATATTTCAAGATCATCCCTATGTTTCCAATCTCCCTTGAGGAATACTTTCTCTGAATCTTTTGTGAGAATACCAAGTACCTTTTTAAAGGATGGGAGATCCTACTAGATCTACGAGGTGGAGAAGGTATTACATATATTGGCTCATCTTAAATAGGTGTACAGTTCCTGTGACTCATTGTTCTTTAGAGCTTTTCTCTTTGAGTTCATCCTCTCCCTATTTCTAGGAAAATAGTATGATTGCTCACAATCACATTGTGAACCATTGGGAAGAAAATGTGACATCCCAAACCCTTTTGGGATATCCTATAAAATAAACTCTTATAGACCTATCCTCTAACCTATCCATCATATCATATCTCATATAGTATGGTGAAACCAACTTTAAAGAAAATCTAATTTAAAATTTAAAATTAAACCTTGTTTCTAAAGAAACAATAGTTAAATTAGTGATGTTCATCATGGATCGGATCATATCTCATACAGTGCCATTGCTCCTCACAGGTATCCCATTGAACTGAGGTGTACAAGGAGAATTTTATTATGAAACTATGCCATTCTCTTTGGATAATCAACAAATTTTTTATTTGATATTACATCCTCAATCTGATCAAAGTACCTTTAGAGTTTTTTCGATTTATTTTTTTACTTCACATCTAAATTCTTTGAAGCTTTCAAAGTCTTCAGATTTGTATCTCATACACATACTTATATCATGACTGATCATTGATAAAGGTGATGAAGTAGTGATAATCTCCTAGTCTGGCTCATTAAATGGGCCATGCACATCGTATGTGTACTAGGATAAGTATTTTAGTGGTCCTATCCCTTTATCTTATAAAGGACAGCTTGGTCATTAATTCTCAAAGAGATGATTCACAGACTAGATATGACTTGATAGTCAATGAGTCCAAAGGTTCATTTTCTTCAGTTGATAAATTATTTCTTTTCATACATGATCTAGCCAAAAGAACCATCTATATACTTCAGGTTATTTGGTTCTAGATCTCTCAGACCCAATGGCTTTCACTATTTGCTCAAATAAGTTCATAAATATATCACCATGTAAATGATAAAGAACTAAATTCAAATGATAATTATCAAGGTTAGGTGCCTACGACCACAGTGCAACTTATGTGCCATTGCCGACTCAAAAGAATCGCTTCACCTTCCCTCAGCCCTCTTCCTTCCTTAGACCTTATACTAAAGTGCATAATATGCACTAGAGTCTAATAAAAAAGAGAAAATCGTAAGATTAGATTTGAGCAATTCGACATACTTTCCAAAGATGTGTCAATATTTCTTTAGATTCTCCAAGTATGTACCTCTGAACTTTTTGAGATCCCTTAGTTACTAGCATATTGACCAATTCAGTTAAGGTACTATAATATTTATTCATATAATAATTTTATAAACTATCCATATGAATCAAAGATTGCAGGATCAAATCCATTAGTAATTTCTTATGCATGATCACGTCGAGCTTCTCAAGCTCTTCAATATCCTCGATCATTGTCAAATAATGATCATGGACAAACTTCCCATCATGCATGTCATGCACTATACGACTCTGATCATCTCACAACTGTTGCAGATGAATTAGCATATCATTGATAGTCTACATGTCCTTATGCATACATTAGAGTTCATCAGCCATGGACTCCAATTTATAGCATCTAACCTAATTATCAATGTCCAACCATTTGTCAAGTATAGCTCGTTGATTATGAATTGGATAAGCTGATGACATTGGGTTAACCTGATCAAGAACATAGCTTAATTTTTAAAAGCTAAGAACTATTCTTAGTTTTCTGAGCCAGAATATGTAATTGATTTTGATTAAGTGATTGATATCCAGGATTCGAGCTAGAGGGTTGGAAGCTGAAGAATAAATCACAGAGAGTAAAGATTTAATTAGATGATTGTACTTGTAATAGTTTGTTCTAGGGACTTTAAAAACAAACAAAGGCTCACACTAATTTTTTGAATCTCTCGTACTCCTCGGATAGAGAAACAAAAATCCTAATGTAACAAGTGGTTCTAATGGATGTTGCAGTCCTATCAAAGTATGACATCTCACCTAACAGTTATTGATGACACATATACCAATGTATGGATAATTTTTTGTCCAGATGCTTCTCCAAGCAAGTTGCAGCGATTTGATCTCTAAATCCTATGGACTCACCTAATGATTATTGGTATATTTTTTAGTTAAGTTCGACCCATCATTTACCAGCTAGTGCAAAACTGTCATTCGGTCCCTCACCTAACAATTATTGGGCCTAACCCCATCTTTACTTTGGGGAATCTAATGCCAATAGAGTGGTTATGCTTTTTCGATACAACCTAACCACTGTAACCAGTCGAGAATGATCAACGCTGAAAAAGGCACCCACATCTCTACAACGATGAAAGACAAGTAGACTTAATATTTAGTGAGGAGATTTAGGTTCAGATCTCTTCTAATTAGTCATATACATCTGATATAATGACTAATCTGGTTTGGGTCAGCACATCTCATGTCTTACCAATCTAATCAGTATGGATGAACTCGAGTCAATAAGTAATCTCATACAAAATATAATCTTCCAAAATAGCTAGGTAAGTGAAGATGAATGGGGATCCCCCCGTTGCTTTCCTTGGATAACTAACAAAATAAATTAAAGAACCACCATCTAAGACTTGCCTTAGATACCAAATTGATTGATTAGAATCAATCATGTTAACCTATAAATTCGGACTCGAACCATTGAGCCAAATTTAGTCTTGATTTAATCAATTCATATCATATATGAATCAATTTGACCAACTACAACTAAATTAAATTTTGAGCCCTTTTGACCTAATCCCAATCAACTTTTGATTAGGTTCAATCAACTATCCAAAATCGAAAAGGGTTCTAATCTAATCTAAGCAATGACCCTAGTTGTAGTTTAGTCTCTAAACCTAATTTGTTCAACCCATACTCGAAGTCCATATTTTATACATTGAAATTTAAATCTTAAATTCATAATTTTAGATCTTCTAATTTTGAATCTTAATTCTCAATTAAGTACATTATGTACATGCGTTTAAGTTTAGATCTCGAAATAATTGCTGATCTAAACTATTTGTATTGTATCTCATATAATTTTGTTGTCTACAAAATCGAGTTGACTTGCCCTGATACACAAATGGACTTATCACAGTGAGTCGATACAACACTGAGACAAACAGAAAACTATAGACGTAGCCTATATTGTTGAGTCAGCTCATTAGCAAATAAGCCGACCCGTCGGGGTCTCCAGTTGACTCCAAAAAAAATAAGTCGACTCACCAAGCACTCGAATCAATCCAATCAAAAATTGAGTCGACTCCATAAGCATGCCAATCACAGTTTCATGATTTTATGCAAACAGAACCTAAGGTTTTTGGATCTAGATTTTTGCATAAATTAAATTTTAGATCATTTGTCAAAATAATATATCACATATAATATTTAGTGATCTAAAATATATAAAAATACATGCATAATCTAATTTCAATCTAAAATATGTGTCACATATAAGTTTTCATTCGCTGTTCATCACAATCGGTACCCCTACATGTCATAAGAGAAACCCATCGAATGACCAAGAGAGAGACTTTAATTTCTTTTTCTTCTTATGACTGGACAGCCATGGTGATTATCCTAATTTGATTACTAAGCTACTAAGAGATTAATCTAACATATCATATATGTAATCAATTAAAAATCAGATCTAATTATCTTTCACATGTCAGACATATGAATAATAATTTTGAATCTATGCATGTATGAAATAATTTCAGCAATCATTCTAGATCTAAATTAAATCTTAATTAATATATTCAAATCTAAAGCTAATTTCAGATCTGAATAACTCATGATCTATTTCAGATCTGAAATAATTTAGATCTAAAATAATCTTATAATCATATTACAATATGTAAAAAATTCATATCTACTAGTAATTAATGTTCTACATCATTCTAGAATAACTTTTCAGCATAACAGGATTATGCCAGGATAACCTTATTTCAGAATGATATCTATCATCTAACTAATCTTCAAATCTTACTTCTACAAATCAGATTTTAGATCTCAGAGATTTTTATATTCGTATCAGAACCTGACTCTGATACCACTGTTAGAAAGTGTTGCGGTTTTGGACATGTAGTTTAAAATTTTTCATAAATATGCAGTGAAAGTAAATTAAATTAAAATCTTTTTAATTTAATGCACATACTAAATCAAATTTGAAAACCATGCTTAGGATCTTGACATGAACATGTGACCTTGATCTGAAATCTAAAAAGGAAAACTAAATCATCAGTAAAAAAAAATTGGAGATCTGATCTCCATACCTTCGGATCCTGCAGATGTCTCGAGTTTCGATCGTAACCACGCACATGCTTGGCCTTTATTGGTATCCACACAGAGATGTCTAATTAGAGCACTGAGATCATCGGTGTGCTAGCACCTTGCAGATCTCGCTCTCAGCCTTGGATCTGAATCTCTTCTTCTAAATCTCGAAGAAGATGAAGGCTGCACGAACTCCTTCACATAAATCAAATAGGATCTAAACCAAACCATCAAGAAGAGAAAGAAGACTCTTCTTCTCCTCTTCCTCTCTCTTTATTTTTCTCTCTTAGATCTGATCTCATCAAATCTTGGGTGTTGGGGTGAAGGGAAGAAAGAAGGTGGCATTGAGATCTCTCACATAGCAAGAAGAGAGGCTTGAATTTTATTTATATCTCATGCACACTCTCTCCCTCTTATTTTATTTTGTCGCACAAAACAAAATTCCCACACCTAACCACTTCCTAACACCCTAATAGATCTAATTCTCATTTGATCTTAAGCGTTCATATCAAAAGGAAGGGATAAGATGCATTGAGATAGGAGAAGAAAAAAAGAAGTTATCTCACGCACAATATCAAGTGCATGTCCCCTTTTTTCAAATTTTTTATTGCACAAAAATGATATCCCACACCCAAAAATTAATCCTCATCAGATTTATTTCTTCTTTTAAATCATATTCAAAAGAAAGGATGAGTCAAAGGGGAGAGAGAATTTCAGATAAGGTGGGACGCTAGCTATTGGCACCCCCTCATCTTTCACACGTGCAAGAAGAAAAGGGGGTGCATCTCCATGTGCACCCTCTCTCTTTCTATGTAAGATTTGGAGTGAGAGCCTAGGTTTGTTGGCACCCCCTTATCTTTCATGCGCGCAAGAAGAAAAAGGGGGTGCGTCTCCATGTGCACTCTCTCTCCTTTTATGTGAGATTTGGAGAGAGAGTCTCAAGAAACTTGGGCTCTATGAGTCATAGTTGATTTGATTCAAATTGGATCTCAATCAGATTCAAATCGAGTCCGAATCGAATCAAATTCGAAAGACTGTCAAACTTGATCCAATCAAGCTTGAAATCCAAATTTGATTTGGATAATTGAACCTAATTAGTATTAAATTAAATTATATTCAATTAAATTAGATCTAATTTAAATTAATTAAAACTTGATCAATAATTTAATAAGTCCCAAAATAAATTACAATACTTGCAATTAAGTTCCTATGCTAACAATTAGCAGCTGCCAAAACTGTAACACTTATAAATTAGCAGTTTCTAAAATTCAAACTATCATTCCGATTGATAATTAAAATATGATATAATCAATTAATTAAGTTATGCTTCTTCTATGTGTGACCTCTCAGGTTCTATTCTGTCTGGTAGTGAAACATACCATGATCTCCATCACAGTATCATCGAAACTCTTTTCGATGGGCTGGAACGATTCCGACTCACTTCAATAAGGATCGTTGACCCAAAAATGATCCTAGTGAGTTCTCACGATCCACCTAAGATGTCTAGCAGCATATAGTGGCAACCCAATAAAATAGAAAAGATAAATCCTTAGGTACAGTTATCGTGTGATACAATCTCTCTATCATGAGTTCCGACTAGACGGAGGTCATGGAGAACTCGTCAAACCACATCGTGAGTCATATGTCAGATTGGTCGATTCTAATTCATCTATAAATTCTATAAAACTTTTTTTCAATATTCACTCTTGCTCTGGCCAGAGACTTTCTGAACTCAGTCTTGCGAATCACATAGGACTACTCTTTTTCTACTAAGATTGATAGATTCCATGTAGGTGTATCTTATTCCAAATAGCGAACCTGAACCTACAATAGTCAACATGCATAGCAAAAATCTGAATGGCTGGGGATCAAAGGAATGTGCAGTCAAACTAAGTAGCCTTGCTATGAATAGCCAACACACCATATGTTAAAAGAACAATCACACTATTGCAGCATCGAGAAAACCACTGATGAGTGAGTAAACATCCAAGTGGTTTCTCGTATTGGTCACGCTGAGTGTAAGTTGTTCTCTAGCAACCACCTGTACTCTCATCCCAGTATCTTTACACCAAAGACTCGGGACTCATCTATCCGAAAGGGAGATGATCTGTGCATCGATCTTGAATGGATTGATTACTATCCTCCATGATGATCCTTCGATCGAATGTATTTAGAAATTAACCACTAATGATGTATGTCTTGAATTCTTAATACCTTGAGATTATACAAAATCATCTTTGTTAATTTTTAAGATAAATCATGGACACATATGATATGATTGGTTATCAATGTCAAGTATAAAGTATTTTGTAGATAAAGATATGTGTCAGTCAAGATTGGCTTCTAGGGCATACATCTAACAGTCGATGCCTACTTTAATCCATAAATAGATTTCTTCAACTTGCATACTTGATTTGTCCTCCTACTGGAGATAAATTCCTCTGATTGAGTTATCTAGACTTGTTCCTCAAGATTTCTATTGAGGAAGACAGTCTTGACATCCATCTGTCAGATCTCATAGTTATGATATGCAGCTATAGCAAGCATAATCCTAATAGACTTGAGTATGGCAACAGGCGAAAAGATTCCTTCATAGTCAACATCTTGCCTTTATTTGAAATCTTTTGCCAATAGTCTAGCCTTATAGGTCTCTACCTAGCCATCTACTCCAATCATCTTTTTAAAGATTCATTTGCAGTCTATTGGGGTCACACCCTCAGGTGCATCAACCAAAGTCCAAACTTGGTTGTCATACATAGAGTTCATTTTGAATTTTATAGCTTCAAGTCATTTGCTAGAGTCACTACTCATGACAGCTTCTGAATAGGTCATGGGATCATCATTCTCAATAATATGTGGTGTGTTGTCATTCTCAATAACAAATCCATACCTGAGTGGTATATTACGCATTCTATTTGACCTTCAGAGAGGAGGTGTGTGTAGTAGTTGTACCTTAACAATGGATACTTCAAGTTGAAGATCAACTTATGGACTATCCACATGTTGCTTCTGGATAGATTATAGGGCTTGAACTTTCTCAAGTTCAACTGTTCTCCCACTACCCCCTTCTTGGATAAACTCTTTTTCCAAGAAGATAGCATGCCTACTAACAAATACCTTTTGTTGAGTAGGATGGTAGAAGTTGTATCTTATACTCTCCTTAGGATAATCTACAAACCTGCATTTATCTGATTTAGCACTAAGCTTTTGTCCTTCAATATTCTTGACATAAGCAAGGCAGCCCCATATTTTTAGATGTTTAAGACTGGGTCTCTTTCTTTTCTATATCTCATATAGAGTGTTAGAAATAGACTTAGTTGATACTTTATTTAAAATATATGCTACGGTCTCAAGAGCATATCCTCAGAAGGAGATCGAAAGATTCGTGAAGCACATCATGGATCGCACCATATCTAATAAGGTGCGATTCCTCTTTTCCACAATACCATTTAATTATGGAGTGTAAGGAGGTGTCCATTTTGAGAGAATTCTATTACCTTTTCAATGATCAAGAAACTCACTAGGTAAGTATTCTCCTCCTTGATCTAATCAAAAAGCTTTCATACTTTTAGATCGAATAATTTATTATGTTCAACATCATTTTAGGATAACCATTCAGCATAAGTGAGTTATGTCAGGGCAATCTTATTTCAGAATAATATTAAAATATTTAATAAATTTCAAATTTAATTTTTATAAATCAAATTTCAGATAGCATGCATTCATGTTCATATCAAAATCGTAGCTCTGATATCACTATTGGTTTAGGTGATTTCATGCATCTAATTTTAAAATATTTTTGAATTAAATAGCAGAAGTAAATTTAGATTAAATTATTTTTAACTTAAATATGCATCAAATCAAATATACTAAACCACCTACAAACGGATCTATGATATAAACATTATCAAATATCTAAAATCTAATCTAATGTTTAATCTACCAAGAGGAGATCCGATCTCTATACCTTTACGTGGGTCAATCTGCACCATAGTTGATAATCGTGAATGTCTGAGTTCCTCAAGCCGCACAAGTATCCGATCTCTTTAGATATCCACACGAAGTCTTGATCTAATCAGAGGCTTCTTCATCTCCCTAGGGTACTAGCTCCTTTACAGAGATCGCTTCTTGATGGTTGATTGAAGATCTTCTTCAATCTCTCAGACCCTCTTAGAGAAGAAGTATTGGAGGAAGAAGAAGTAGGAAACCCTTTCTCTCTTCCCAAAACCCTACATGCCAAGAAGAGATGCCCGAGAGGAACCCTCACACCCCAACAAGGACCCATGCCTTTTTCTATCTGATTATCTGGTGAAAATCAGATCTGATCACTTATCCCGTGCCCCCTTATTTCTCCCCTTTTAATTAGCATTTAAGAGGAGATAAGGTTCAATCCTTATCAAATAAGGATTTCAAATTTAAATGGAAGTCATCCATATCCATGGGCTTGGAGAAGGGAGGCATTACGAGGGTTTTGGCATGCACATCTTCATGTAGAAACAAAGTAGGGTGCAAGAATATGGGGTGGCTTCATATGGGCATGTGGCATGAAAGGGGCTATGCAAGGGATAGAGAGTCCCAGTCCATTGGGACTCTCATTTTAGGTGGTTAATTAATTCCTAACTAATCAGAAATTTGGTTGCACTCAAGAAAGAAAAATTCTAGTCTAACTTGAAATCCAATCAGATCCTAATCCAATTAGAAAATTAGTTGAACAAATTCCAAATCAAATAAGGAATTGATCTCCCTTGCAATTGGGTTATTTTATAACTCAATTAGACTTGATCTAATCAAACAAAACCAAACCAAATTAAATTAAACTCAATTAGACTTGATTTTAACCCTATTGCTCAATTAGATTAAGTCAATTAGCAATCCAATTACTAATTAATCCTCCTACAACTCACTAAGTCTTAGTCAATTACTTTATTGCAACTTTTGTATTGGATCAAACATCAATCATATTAACGATTAGACCTAATAGCGATTCATAATCGCTAATCAACTATCTGATTAGTCAAGTACCTCTATTATGTATGACCTCATGGATTCTATTCTGTCTAGTAATGAGATATATCATGATCTCTATCATAGTATCATCGAAACTCTTTTCGATGGATTGAAATAATTCTAACTTTACCCATTAAGAATCATCGATCATCACGATGATGCTTGATGAGTCTCATACTCCATTAGTGACACCTAGCAGTATATAGTAGCAGTCTGGCATAATAAAAGTATTGAACCTCTAGGTACAGTTATTGTATGATTCAATCTTTCTATCGTGAGTTCCGACTAGACAGAGGTCATGAAAAACTCATCAAACCACAATATCAGTCATATGCATGATTGGCTCGAGTCGAGTTCATTTATAATTTTTTATTAAAACTTCTTTTCAGTATTCACACTTGCTTTGGCCAAAGACTTTCTAAACTCAGTCTTGCGAATCGCATAGGACTACTTCTTTTCTACTAAGGTCGATAGATTTTATCTAGATGCATCCTACTCCTAACAGTGAACCTAAACCTACTGTAACCAATATACATCGTAAGGATCTAAATAGCTAAGAGTCTAAGTTTATATATAGTCAGACTATAGTAGCTTCACTGCAAATAGTCGAGACACTGTAGGTCAAAGAACCACTCATACCACTACAGCATTGAGCAAATCACTGATGAGTGAGTAGACATCCAAGTAATTTTTTATATTGGTTACGCTTAGTACAAGTTACTCCTAACAACCATCTATACTCTCACCCCAGTGTCTCTACACTACAGACTCGAAACTTATCTGTCCAGAAGAGAAGTGATCTATGCATCGATCTAACTGGATCGATCACCATCCTTCGATGATCCCTTAATCAGGTGCTTTTAAGAATTAACCATTAATAATATATATCCCAAATTCTCAATACTTTAAAAATATATATTATCATTTGTTAATCCTTTGGATGGATCATGGACACATAAAACATAATTAAAATAAAACTTATCTTTTTATTAATAAATAAAATTTATAAGTATAAAGTTTGTGTCTTGAAATTTATAATATGTGTCAGCCAACAATTGACGTCTAGGGCACACATCTAACAAACTCTCTATCATCAACATCAGACATTAAGTCTGATTCTATGAATCTTTATATCCTCAACTCTTCTCCTCTTTTAGAGACTAAAAACATATCTTTGGTGCTTCTCAAGTACTTAAGAATATTCTTTACAATTGTCTAGTGCTCCTCCTTGGATTCAATTGATATCTGCTCATGACATTCATAATAAGGGTAATATCAGGTCTTGTGTATAGAATGACATACATGAGGTTCCCTATGCCAAAGCATAAAGGATCTTGCTCATGTACTAAATCTCTTCAGGTGTACTAGGGCATATCTTTTTAGAAAAATGAATCCCATGCATAAAGGATGGAAGCCCCTTCATGGAGTTTTCATGCTGAACCTCTTCAGCACGTCCTCTATATACATCTTCTATGAGAGACCTAGCATCCTCTTAGATCTGTCACTATAAACTTTTATCCCCAAAATGTAGGATGCTTCCCTAAAGTCTTACATGGAGAATTCTTTAGACAATCATATCTTAACCGACGTCAGTATGGGAATATCATTCTCAATTAGGAGGATATCATCCACATACAATACAAGGAATGAGATAGTACTCTCACTAGTCTTCTTATAAACATATGGCTCCTCCTCATTCCTGAAAAAATCAAACGATTTGATTACATCATTAAAATGAGTATTCCAACTCTGAGATGCTTGCTTCAATCCTTCACAGCTTGCAAACCTTGTGACTTTCATCATTGTAAGTAAAATTCAGAGGCTTCTCCATATAAATATCTTCCTCAAGATATCCATTTAGGAAGGTAATTTTCATATCCATCTATTAGATTCATAATCATGGTATGCCGTAATAGCAAGTACTGTCTAGATGGACTTTAGCATAGCCATAAGAGAAAAAATCTCCTGATAGTCAATTGCTTTCGCATTGACTATAACCTTTCATCACAAGCCTTGCCTTATAGGTCTCCATCTTTTCATTTGAACTTATCTTTTTTTTATAGATCTATTTGCATCTAATAGGAACTATACCTTCTGATGGATCCACCAAAGTCCAGACTTGGTTGGAATGCATTAAGTCAAATTTTGACTTCATTGCTTCCAGCCACTTCTTGGAGTCGATGTTTGACATCGCCTCGTTATAGATTGAGATCATCTCCCTATTTTCTATCTCCTATGAAAAATATTTTTTATACTATCTTTGTCAAAATACTTAAGTATTTTTTAAAAGGATGGAAAATCATACTAGATCTATGAGGTGGAAGAGAAAATGCTTGTACTGGCTCAATATGAATAGGTTCTATGACTCGTTGCACCTCAGAGACTCTCTCTTTGAGCTCAGTTTTTCTCTTACTACCTCCATCTTGGATAAACTATTTTTTTCAAGAAGATGACATGTTGGCTCACAACTACATTATGATCCTCTAGATGGTCAAAGTAGTATCCCATAGACTATCTAGGATACCTAATGAAATGAGCCCTAAAAGACCTAGCCTCTAATTTGTCCGTCTGTAGTTGCTTGACATGGACCAGATATTTTCAAATCCTGAGATAATCTAAACTCAATTTCTTATCATGTCACATCTCATACAATATGATAGAAATAGATTTAGAGAGAATCCTATTCAATAGATAAATAGAAGTAACCAAAGCATATCTCTAAAGAAATAGAGGAAGATCGGTGAAGCTCATCATGGATTGAACCATATCCAATAGGATTCGATTCCTCCACTCTAACATCCCATTGAGTTGAGGTATTTCTGGAGGAGTCCATTATGAGACTATACCATTATTTTTGAGATAACTAAAGTATTCACCTCCTTGATCTGATCGAAGAATCTTAAGGAGTTTTTCAGTTTGCTTCTCTACCTCATATCTGAATTTTTTTGAATTTTTCAAAAATTTCAGATTTGTGTCTCATAAGATGCACATACCCACATCATCAATAGTCATCAGTAAAGATAATGAAGTAAAGATAATCACTCCTAGCCTACACATCGAATGGGCTGCACACATTAGTGTGTATCGGGGCAAGTATTCAATAGTCCTCTTCTCTTGTCCTACAAAAGGTTGTTTAGTCATTTTTTCTTAAAGACAAGATTCACAAACTAGATAGGACATATTATTGAAAAAGCCATGAAGCCCATCTCTCTCCAATCTGCTTATCCTATTCTCTCCAACATGACCAAGCTTGAGGTACTATATATACTTTAGGTTCATCTCATCTCTAGATCTCTCAAAACCTATGGGGTTCATTATTATTAGAATTTTGTGTCGAAGCATGCATGTATGTTTCAAATTTTTTTTTTAAATAATACAGTGAAATAGAAGATTAAAATATCTTTTAATCTAAATCATGAATGTATAAAACAAAGAATATTTAAATCTACATCATATGCTGAAAATGAATACATGCTAAATTTTATGCTGAAATTAAATATGTGATCGAATCACATATCTGTTTCGTAATTTATTTCTTCAAATCTGGATCTGAAAGAGAATAGATTCTCCCTTAACCATGCAAGTACCCAACCTTTATGGGTATTCACTTAGGATCAGTCTGGAACAGCCCTCTTTGATATTGATTTTTTTTTCAAGAACAATCGTCCTGCGATCTGAACGAAGCCTGGATTGTGATCAACTCTTTGATTTTTTCTTTGATCTTTTTCTTCTCTTCTTCTCTTGCTCTTCTTTCTTTGATTATGAAGCAACCAAGGTCTGAAAATTAGCAAGAAAAAGGAGACACCCAAGCTCCTCTTGGGTGTGGAGATAGAAGATGCCTAACCTTTGGGTGTTGGAACTAGAAGGGAGAGGAGAGGGAGAGGCATGGGGACTCTTGGGAGGCATGGGGGTTGCTATAATTCTGATGTTAAGAGCTTTAGAGAAGGTCCCTTTAAATAGGCAAAAGATTTGAATCCTATTCAAAATTAAATAGCCCCTTAATACAAGTCCTACTTGCATTAGGAATCCTTATTGCCTTAGATATTTGATCCTCTTAAGGAGATCCATTAGGTGCCAACTATTGAAGCTTTTACACCCACTTTTTCACACGCCACATGGGGCCTAGCGGATGCCTCATGCTAGTCCCACACACCCTCTTTTAGGTGGGCATGCCCAACTTGATTAAATTAAGTGGCACTCCATGTAAACAATCAAAGAAATTGATTAAAGATTTAATCCCTTAATTCATATGATCCAAAACCCTAGGCACCCAATAATTAGAGCCTAATGAATCTAATTCATTTAGGTTATTAGCAAGTAATTAACTTGAATTAATTTTATCAAATAAAAAATTTAAATACAAAGAGAAAATTAGGTTCAACTATGTGCTAACAAGGTTACCATGAACCCAATAGGGTTTCTCTAAACCCAATTGAAACTTCATAAGCCCAATTGCTTATTCTAGATCTAATCTCTTTATTGTATAACCCCATAGATTCAATTTTATCTGGTAGTGAGATATACTATGATCTATATCATAGTGTCATTGAAACTCTTTTTAATGGGTCAAAATGATTCCACTCTAACTCATTAAGAATTATCGATCCTGAGCAACCCTAGTGAGCTCTCACAATCCATCAGTGATACCTAGCAATATATAGTGGCAAACTAGTAGAACCGAAAAAGAACCTCAAGATGTAGTTCACATGTGATTCTATCTTTTTATCGTGAGTCCCGACTAGATGACAGGTTATAGATAAATCATCAAACCTCATCATTAGTCATATGATTAATTTGATTAGCTCAAGTCCAATTGTGATCCTCATGAAATTTTTTTTCCATCAATCACACTACTGTAGCCATAGACCTTGGACTTAGCCTCTCAAATTTCATAGGACTACTGTTCTCTATCAAGATCGATAGATTCCATCTAGAGCATACCCTACTATAGTGGATCAACTGTCACCAACATCTACTACAAGGTCTCAATGAGGTCATATTTATGTGTCAGTCAAACTCAAGCAGTCTCACTATAAGCAGTCATACCATCATAGGTCAAAGAACCATTCATATGACTACAGCATCGAAACAATCACTGACGATTGATTAGAAATTCAAGTAATCTTCTGTATGATCATACTCGGTACTAGTTGTTCTCTAATAACTACCCATGCTCGTTGCTCAGTATCTCTACACTGTAGATCAGAGACTCATCTATCCCGAAGGAAGTGATCTGTATGGTTATCTATCCAGATCGATCACTATCCTCATAATGATACTATGATCGGAAGCATTTAAGAATTAATTATACATACTTTTAATTCTCAATACTTTGAGAATATGTATCAAAGTATTAATTTCATGAATGATTCAAGAACACATCACTCTTGAATAAAAATAAAACTTACCATTTCATTAATCAAATTAATATATTAAGTATAAAATTATGCCCTAGACTTATTATAATGTGTCAGCCATATTAACTTCTAGGATATAGATCTAACAATTATAATCTTAAACAAGCATAAGATGCAGCATATAATGAATCAAAATGCCTAACTTTATTAATAATAAATATCAATTAAATAAGTTTAGAAGATAAAAATATAGAAAAATATCCTATCGCATCACACATGCGATTGACTTGTAGGGTATTATTCTTTTAATCTCGCACTTACACTAAAACCAATTACCCCTATACTTGATGCCTATGCAATCTAGATGGTGGTCAAACTGCTACAATGATAACGTCTTAGTGAATAGGTCTACTATATTGTTCTTGATGTCAACTCGCTTAACGATCACATAATGTCTTTCAACTATCTTTCGAGTGAGGTGGAATCACCTTAAGATGTACTTAGATTTGTGATGAGACCTCGGTTCTTTAGCTTGAGCAACTGCCCTCGTATTGTCACAATAAAGAGGCATTGGTTGATCAATTTCAGAAACCACACCCAACTTTGAGATAAACTTCTTCATCTTGATGGCTTCCTTAGCAGCCTTACTAGCAGTAATATATTCGACCTTAGTGACTAAGTCAGCAACAGTTTGCTATTTCGAACTCTTCCAACTTACTGCACTACCATATAGGGTGAAGACATATCCAGATATGAATTTGCTATCATCCAAATCAGATTGAAAATTAGAATTTGTAAAGCCTTCCAGTTTCAAATCAGATCCACTATATATGAGAAAAGCATCTCTAGTCCTTTTTAAGTACTTGAGAATATTTTTCACAGCTTTTCAATGATCTTCTCTTAGATCTGCCTGAAGTCTGCTTATAATATCTAAGACATAAGCCACATTAGGTCTGGTACACAATATAGCATGCATAATCGATCCTATAGCCGAAGCATAAGGAATAGAATTCATTCTATTTCCCTCTTCAGATATCTTAGAAGATATCTTTTTAAAGAGTTGTATGCCATGACTCATGGGTAAGTAACTTCTTTTACTTCCCTCCATGTTGAACCTTTTCAATATAAGATCTATGTACCTAGACTGGGATAAGCCAAGCATTCTCTTCGATCTATCCCTTTGGATCTTTATACCAAGTATATAAAATTCTTCACCCAAGTCTTTCATGACAAATTTTTATGATAGCTAAGTTTTGACTGATTGCAACATTGGGATGTCATTCCTAATGAGTAGTATGTCATCCACATACAAGATCAAGAAGACAATGGTACTTTCACTAGTCTTCTTATACACAAATGATTCATCCATATTTTTGATAAAGTTAAACGATTTGACTATCTTATCAAAGTGGATGTTCCAACTCTTCGATGCCTGCTTTAATCCATAAATATATTTTTTTAGCTTGCATACTTGATTTACCTCCTCTAGAGATAAATCCTCTAGCTGAGTCATATAGACTTCTTCTTCAAGATTTTTATTGAGGAAATCTATCTTGACATCCATCTGTCCGATTTTATAATTAGGTATGCAGCTATAATAAGCATGATCTGAATAATCTTAAGCATGGTTATAGATGAAAATATTTCTTCATAGTCAACATCTTATCTTTATTTTAAATCTTTTGCCACCAGCCTGGCCTTATAGATCTCTACCTGGCCATCTACTCCAATTTTCTTCTTGAAGACTCATTTGTAGCCTATTGAGGTCACACCCTCAGGTATTTCAACCAAATTCCAAACTTAGTTGGCATACATGGAGTCCATTTTGAATTTCATGGCTTCAAACCATCTGTCAGAGTCACTATTCATGACTGCTTTCAAATAGGTCGTGAGATCATCATTCTCAATGATGTGTGATGAGTTGTTATTCTCAATAACTAATCCCTACTTGAGTGGTATATTATGTACTCTACTTGACCTTCCGAGAGAAGGTGTGTATTGTAGCTGTGCCTCAATAATGGATACATCAAGTTGAAGATCAATTAGTGGACTCTCCACATATTACTTCTGGATAGACTATAGGTCTTGAACTTTCTTAAGTTCAATTATCCTCCTACTACCTCCTTGGATGAACTCTTTCTCCAAGAATATGAACTACCTACTAACAAACACCTTTTGTTGAGTAGGATGGTAGATGTTGGGTTTCCGACCATGTAGCAAAAAATAATTTTTAAAATTTTAAAATCAAACAAGTCAATAGTTTTATCAAATAAAACTATCGAGCCGGAAACCAAACCCTAGAATCATCTTACCGATATCGATAAAACAAAACCAAGCATGCAAAAGAGATAGAATTTTATATTTTCGTCAAAATAAAAAAAATGGTATGTTAGTATTCTTCACAAGACCCCAAGGAAGAAGTCCTCCAACGGTGATCTACACGAAAGTTAGCCAAAGTCTTTTCCAATCGATGCGCTGTCGCAGCCTTATCTTCTTAAAAATACTACCGGCTTCAAACTTGCGTCACGACTGTGCCAAAGCCCAGTTGCTTTCGATCTTGCCACCAGAATGACTTTAGGAAGACACTCTTTAGATGTCATACAACTTAGAATTTGATTTTTGGCTCTAACATATGGAAAAACCAAACCCTAGAGTACTTTAGCAACACTTGCTAAAAATCTCACCACCCTTCTTACAAATTTTGCCACTCAAATTTCTCTCTTTTTTTTTCTCAAATTTTTTTCAGAATTTTTTTTTATGTTTACCACATCCCTTCTCCCTGATTTCACCCAAAAATCTTAGCAAGAAACCATTTGGGGCATCTCCTATAAATAGGGGACCAAGGGATGTCACATGGGATGAAGGGGTGCCAACCTTTGGCGCTTCAACTTCCCACATGTGGAATAAATTCACTGAGGAAATTTTTGGCATTCCAAATACTTGTAGTAGAAGTTTTTTCTCTATATGTCATAAAAAATTCAATAATTTTTGGTGACAAAACATAGGAGATCTGGTTGGGAAATAATGGCAATGCATAGAAATTAAGAGCCTTCATTAAGAAGGACTCTTCCTTTCACATGCCAAAAATAAAGGGGCATCATTTATTTTTTGCCATGGGTTTTATTGGGTGTAGAGGAGTCCTTCTCCACTTAAAACTAGTTCAAGTTGGATAAAGTTCCAATTTAAATTGACCCAATCCCCTTAGGTTAAAGGCAACTGGTCTAGGTTAGCTCAAACACTTTGATCTAAATCAATTTGAAAACTTGGGTTAATACAATGTGCTAGCATATCAAATTAATCGATAAAATTTATATTAAACTCTAATTAAATTAGATGAAAGCTAAATTCTAAAGTGTGTGACCCATTGAGTTTCAAATCTAACCAGCAGTGGATCAAGACTTCCGACGTAACCCTTATCTGATGAGATTAGGTCACCCGAAGAGTCCCAATCAACTTGGACTCTTTCAAATTGACTCTAGAATTAAACTCTTTTAATTCTGATAAATTTAAAAGTCAAGATTGATATTTAGCAATGTGTCATGACTATACAAAATGTGGAGAAATTCAGTGCAGGGGTAAAATGGTAATTTTAAAACTTTTTCAAAATCATGATTTTACAGCGAAAAAATATTAATTAATCTAATTAATTAACATGAATTTATCTGATACTAGGATCTAAATATGATATATAGCATGCATACATTTAAATTTGAAATTCGAATTTGAACAATAAACACTTTATTGTAATGTGTTCAGAACACAATACCTTTGTGCGGATAGTAGATCGCCGCAATCTGATCACCGTCGAGAGAGTCTGATCATCGTGATGCAGCCACACAGTGTGTCTGACCTCTGTGGATCATCCATACGAAGCTTCCAGTCTGATCGACTCCTCACGAGTGCTAGCTCGTTGTAGAGCCCTTTTGACTGTCGATGCTGATCGAACTCCTTCGATCGATGTCAGTCGATTCTTTGAATGCTTTAGATCATCAATAGATATGCTTGAGAAAATATTGAAGATCTTTCTGAGATTTTGTGGGCTCACGACACTCATAGCTCACTTTCTCACTTTCCGAACCCCAGGCTAAAACTCTAGGGAACTCATCGAAAACCTTGCACCCACTTTTCTTTCTTATTTTTCTTTTTCTCTTAGAAGGATATGGACTTCCTTCTTATGCACAAGACTTCTCACACCCCAAAATTTTTCTCCAAAAATCTTCTTCTTGCATGCCCCACTCTTCTCCTCCTTTTATAATAACGTCAAACGTCTTATCCAAAAGAAAGGATAAAGATGAGTAATTGCACATTTGAATTCAAATCAAATTTTGAATTCAAATGGACACCAACTCATCCCTTATCCATTAAAGGTGTGAGGCATGGCTTAAATTGTGCATGGAGTGATTTCATGAGAAACCTTTTCTCATGTAATAAATGGGGTGTAAAAAAAGGGACAAGGCATAAAGATTGATTGCCCATTCAAATTCAAACTTTATTTTGAATTTGAATGGCCAACCAATCATCATTATCCATTCATATGGCACATTAAAGTGGGGCGTGGAGAGGGCTTGGCGTGAGAAAAAAATTCATGAGAAGTTCCTTCTCATGAATTCAAATGGGTGCAATGGAAGTGAGGTGGCGCATGGAGATTGGGTCAAGGTGGTTTAATTATTTAAACCAACCTAATTGAACTAAATAAGTTAGGTCCAATTAGACTAATTTAAATCCAACTTAATTAGGCTTAATTAGGCTCAATAAAATTTTAATCAAATCAAGAATTGACTAAGCCCAATCCCTGATCAAATCAGGGACCAAACCATCTTGACGATTAGGTCAACTCTTAACCTATTCAGGTCAAACCCAACTGAATCCAATTCAATTAGACTTGATCCAAAAATAATTACTCAATCAAATTGAGTTAATTAGCGATCAAATTACTAATTAAACCTCTCATAAATACTGAGTCCAAATTCGATGGGCAATTGTGCATCAAAATTCATCGATATGTAACCCTGATCGAAAAGTCCTAACCAGTGGGACTCTTGACCCCGGTACCCATATGTGTGGAACTCGTGATCAGAGAATCTTGATTCTCAATCACTGAGTCCCAAATATGTAGAATTCTACCTCAGCCATCAGATCAGATAGGAACCTCTAATATGTGTGACCCCGGAGGTTCGAACCTAAGCCGGTAGCACAGGAACCAATTCCTGTACTAATCGAAGTGACCATCTAGCAATGGTACCCGATGTCCGGATAGATCGAAGAGTCACAATCGCAACACTCAGAACCTACATGAATATGGTTACTGTATAATTTATCTTTTTGACCACTGTGTTTAGGATGACTCAGGGTTAAAATGTCAACCCTGATCAGATCATCCGAATCGTGCTCAACTCAAACAGTCCTGTGACTCTTCACAAGGACTACCCTAGCCAAGGTTTTGCTAAATTGAAACATGGCTGTACACAGCTCCTAAACTGGAGTGGTCAATCCCATCTTGACACACACACCGACAAGTCGAGTACTTGACTACACCCAACAGCCTTCCATCACTGAATTAAAAATTCAGGTAGTCCAGTGCCTAAGTACAGTGAGTTGCTTGCAAGTCACCGTGGTGGTCTCAGATCGGAGGGATATTTATATCCATATTCCATCAGAGCAAATATTGACAGTAGAAATAGCTCCGAAGTCGGTCACGTTCAGTGCAGATGTACCCTTACATCTCACCTGTATGCCATACCAGTATCTCCACACTCATTGGTTAAGAGGACAACCAACCTATATGGCACACAACAACCTATGCTTGATAAACGTTGTCGTCCTTGGTAACAACGTATCATTTGGTCGTGAACAAATTTAAGGACTAAACAATATATCCTCTTTTGTCGAGTCTAAATAGTCCTAAGGACTTCACCACAACATAGGAGTTCATTAGAAGATGAAATATTTTATGATGAAAAATACCAAAATAATTTTTATTAATTCATAATTTATGTACAAATACAAAAATGAGCACAACCGTCAACAGGTTGACGATTGGCTTTGGGATACTATTCCCAACACAAAAGACTTAAAATTTTGATAAAAAATTATCAAAATATCTTTTAGTGGCAAGTTCCCGTGTAATTCAATCCTTTAGTCAAACAACATCCCAAATGAGCTGTGGGCATGAAAATATGATAAACTCAATCACTTATCTTTATGTATCTCGATCTGAAGGCGATGATTCAGTTGATGATACATTAAAATTTTTTTCTAATTATCATCCTACTTTGGCCACTATGTGCTGCTTGGAACTTTTCCAGCAGATATCCCCACCATTAAGGGTAAAAATAAATTCCGACATACTTTTGCTATCATCATGATCAGACTGAAAACTAGAGTTTGTAAACCCTATAAGTCTCATGTTTGATTCACCATAAACAAGCCACTGGTCCTTAGTATTTCTTAAATACTTCAGGATGGTTTTAACAACCTTCCAGTGATTCTCTCCTGGATCAGATTGATATCTACTCACTATCCCTAGTGAGTATGCCACATCTGGTCATGTTCATGTCATGGCGTGCATGATAGATCCTACTGTCGAAGCATATGGAATCCTACCCATAGCTCTCTCTCTTGAGGTGTTGTCGGACAATCCCTCTTTGAGAGAGAAATTTCATGGCCTATCGGAAGATAGCTTTTCTTGGAATTCTCCATGCTGAACCTCTTCAGCATAGTATCAATGTACGTGGACTGAGATAAACCAAGCAACCTTTTAGATCTATCCCTATAGATCCTCATCCCTAGGATGTAGGAAGCTTCTCCCAGATCCTTCATGGAGAACTGTGACGACAGCCAAATCTTTATTCCCTGTAATGCAGGGACATCATTCTTGATTAAGAGAATATCATCCACATACAATACAAAAAATACTACTACTGGACCATTAGCCCACTTATAAATGCATGTCTCTTCTCCGTTCTTAACGAAGCCATACGTCTTGATCGTCTTATCAAAACGTATGTTCCAACTCCGTGATGCCTGCTTAAGTCCATAAATGGACCTCTGTAGCCTGCACACCTTAGACTCATCTGTGGATGTAAATCCTTCAGGTTGTATCATATACACCTCTTCATCCAGCTCTCCGTTTAGGAAAGCTGTCTTCACATCCATTTGTCAGATTTCATAGTCCAGATGGGCAGCTATCGCAAGCATAATCTGAATGGATTTGAGCATTGCCATAGGAGAAAATATCTCGTCATAGTCTATACCATAACGTTGACGATATCCCTTGGCAATCAGACGGGCTTTATAGGTTTCCACCTTTCCGTCTACGCCTCTCTTCCTCTTGAAGAACCACTTACACCCTATGGGTTTTACTCTTTTGGGTGGGTCAACCAATGTCCACACATCGTTGACCTTCATAGACTCCATTTTGGATTTCATGGACTCCAGCCATTTCTCAGAGTCGGGTCTCTGCATTGCATCCATGTAGGTGATCGGATCCTCATCATTTTTATCAAGTTCGAAAGGATCGCCGTCCCGAACCAAGAAACCATAGTATCTATCCGGTTGATGTGGTACTCTACCAGATCGCCTTAAGGGTGCTTGAACAATGGGCTCCGGATCTGATCTAACCAAATTCGATTCAGGTTCAGCAACTTGTGTCGGTTTTTTCACCTGTCGAACTTCGTCAAGTTCGATCTTAGAGGCAACAGTCCCTTCACCAAGGAACTCCTTTTTCAAAAAAAATTATCTTAAGGCTGACAAACACTTTTTGCTCATCAGCTAGGTAGAAGTAATACCCTTTGGTCTCTTTTAGGTACTCTATAAAATTACACTTGTCAGACCTAGGTCCAAGTTTGTCCGTAATTAAATGTTTAACATAAGTCGGACACCCCCAAACCCTAAGGTGCGAGAGTACTGACTTACGTCCTATCCATATCTCATATGGCATTTTTGTTACAGACTTACTCAGAACTCTATTTAGAAGGTAACAAGTCGATTCGAGTGCATATCCCCAGAGGGAGATCGGCAGATTAGCAAACCCCATCATGGATCGAACCATGTCCAACAAGGTCCGATTCCTCCTTTCAGATACACCATTATGTTGTGGTGTTCCAGGAGGAGTCCACTGAGAGAGAATCCCATTCTCCCCAAGATATGTCAGAAAATCATTGAAAAGGTATTCACCTCCTCGATCAGATCGAAGAGTTTTAATACACTTTTCAGTTTATTTTTCTACCTCATTTCGAAATAGTTTGAACATTTCAAATGACTCTGATTTATGCTTCATTAAATAGACATATCCATACCTCGATAGGTCGTCTGTGAAGGTTATGAAGTAGAAATATCCACCTCTTGCACTTGAGCTCATGGGTCCACATACATCAGAATGTATCAAACCCAAGAGTTCACTGGCTCGCTCACCTTTTCCAGTAAAAGGTGCTTTGGTCATTTTACCAAGAAGACAGGACTCATAGGTTGGAAGTGATTCACAATCACCTACTTCAAGAATTCCTTCTTGAGCCAATCTGTTTATCCTGTTCTTATTGATATGACCTAACCTACAGTGCCAAAGATAGACTTCTGATACATTATCTATTCTAGAGCATTTATCGAAGGTTTGAACTACATTAACAGGTTTTGATAGAAAGTAAATTCTATTATTAAGTTGTCCAATAAATATTGTAACACCATTCAAAATGATATTGTAAATATTTTTTTTATTAAAAATTGATAACCGTTCATGGCCAAAAGGCCTACAGAAATAATATTTAATAAAAAGCTTGGATAATAATGACATTCACTCAGAATTATATTTCAAGAATTGATTACAAGGTTCATAATTCCTAATGCTAGAACTGAAACTTTGCTTCTATCTCCAACATTCAGGAATCTATCGCCTTCATCAAATCTCCTACTGACCTGCAGATCCTGCATCGAATTGCAAATATAATAAGGACTTCCGGTATCCAATACCCAGGCAGTAGTATCACAAATGGAAAAGTTGCAAGGTATTATTATATAAGTACCTTGCTTCTTCTTCGGCCTGTTCGAGTCCAGAGAGGCAATGTATAGAGGACAGTTCCTCTTCCAGTGCCCCTGCTTCTTGCAAAAGAAGCACTCCGTCTGGCTCTGGTCGGGCTTGCGTTTCTTAGTCTGATCCTGTGCAGATGTCCCAGCATGCAGCTACACCTTCTTATTCTTCTTCTTCTTGTTCTTCTTCTTCCCTTTCTTAAAGGGTCGACGACCAGAAGAAGACCCTCCCACAACATTCACTGACTCCTTATGGAGCTGGTGATCCTTCTCAAAGTTCTGCAGCAACCCCAATAAGCCATGGTAGTTCACTGCAGACTTTATCATCTGAAAATGAGTAAGGAAGGGGAGGAAGGACTTGGGCAATGAATTAAGGATCGCATCCTTACCGAGCTGCTCGTGCAGGGAAAAGCCCAGTTTACTTAGGCGCTCAATCATTTCGATCATGTACAATACATGATCAGTGACTAAAGCTCCATCCCTCATCCGAGCATTGAAAATGACACAACTAGTTTTGTGCCTTTCAATATCGTCAGGCATGCCAAAGGAGTTATTCAATATTTGAAGTATCTCCAATGGCTGGGCGTTCTCGAACCAACGGCTGAACTCATCATTCATTACCGCCAGCATAATGCACCGAACGGTGGTGCGGTCGTTGAGCCACTTCTGATAAGTGTCTTGGATCATCCCTCTTACGTTCGGGGCTGGCTCCTCAGGTGCCGGATCCATTACTACATAAAGGATCCGCTTATGCTCAAGGATGATTTTTAATTTTTGATACCAGCTATCGAAATTAGGTCCCATGAGCTTGTCATTATCTAATAATGACCGGAGGGATAGGGTAGTGGCCATAGCTGGATAAAGGAAAACCAGACCTCTATTAGTACATAAATTATAAATACTAAAGACTTGGACTTTAGTCTAAAGTTTCTCCCAGTATTTTTACGAACTGGTAGCCTCAACCTCCAATTCGAGGAATTACTCTAATTCCTTAGTGGGTACTAGAATCCACACAGACTACACACGAGCCCAACTTTGGTTGGTCAACCCATATGCATCTATGGGTAGGTTCATAACCAGTTGTTTCTCTAAACAACTTCTAGTAATTGATTTTGCCCCAAAACCTAATCAGTAGGCTTTGGCCTCCACTGAAAAGATCTGGTTAGGTCCAACCATTAACATGATTTGATTTGGTGAATCGGACCTGTTGGGTATGAGATACCCACAGCCGAAGCCCTCAGCAGAATCAGCTCCAGGAAAACTCCGCCCGGACTCCTACAGGAGCCGGGCTTCGTCCTCGACTCCAACGGCTGCAGACAGACTTCGTCCGGACTCCTACGGGAGCCGAACTCCGCCGACAACTTCGACCGCAAGTAGACTCCGCCCGGACTCCTGCTGGAGCCGGGCTCCGTCCTCAACATCAACTGCTAGTAAGCCCCGTCCGGACTCCTACGGGAGTCGGACCTCGCCTTTGACTTTAATTGCAGGAAGGCTCCACCCGGACTCTTACGGGAGTCGGGCTTCGTCCTCGACTACAACGGCTGCAGACAGACTTCGTCCGGACTCCTATGGGAGCCGAACTCCGTCGACAACTTCGACCGCAAGTAGACTCCGCCCGGACTCTTGCTGGAGCCGGGCTCCGTCCTCAACATCAACTGCTAGTAAGCCCCGTCCGGACTCCTACGGGAGCCAGACCTCGCATTTGACTTTAATTGCAGGAAGGCTCCGCCCGGACTCTTACGGGAGCCGGGCTTCATCCTCGACTCCAATGGCTGCAGACAGACTTCGTCCGGACTCCTACGGGAGCCGAACTCCACCGACAACTTCGACTGCAAGTAGACTCCGCCCGGACTCCTGCTGGAGCTGGGCTCCATCCTCAACATCAACTGCTGGTAAGCCCCGTCCGAACTCCTATGGGAGCCAGACCTCGCCTTTGACTTTAATTGCAGGAAGGCTCCGCCCGGACTCCTACGGGAGCCGGGCTTCGTCTTCGACTCCAACGGCTACAGACAGACTTCGTCCGGACTCCTACGGGAGCCGAACTCCGCCGACAACTTCGACTGCAAGTAGACTCCCCCCGGACTCCTACTGGAGCCGGGCTCCATCCTCAACATCAACTGCTGGTAAGCCCCGTCCGGACTCCTACGGGAGCCGGACCTCACCTTTGACTTTAATTGCAGGAAGGCTCCGCCCGGACTCCTACGGGAGCCGGGCTTCGTCCTCGACTCCAACAACCGCAGATAGACTTTGTCCGGACTCCTACGGGAGCCAGACTCCGATGACAACTTCAACCGCAAGGGGGACTCCGCCCGGACTCCCACAAGAGCCGAACTCCGTCGCTGACTCCGATCGCCGGTAAGATCCGTCCGGACTCCCATGGGAGTCGGACTTTCCACCTGACTTTAGTTGCAGAGGACTCCGCCCGGACTCCAACGGGAGCCGAACTCCATCATCAGCTCCAACCACTGCCGAGCTTCAGCCGACGGATCTGTACTCTCTGACAGGCTGTATCAACGGCCATGATTCTGCTCCACTCCCTGCGGCGGACCCTACACGACCCCATTACTCTCTGACAGGCTGTATCAACGGCCATGATTTTACTGCACTCCCTGCGGCGGACCCTACGCGACCCCATTACTCTCTGACAGGCTGTATCAACGGCCATGATTCTGCTCCACTCCCTGCGGTGGACCCTACGCGACCCCATTACTCTCTGACAGGCTGTATCAATGGCCATGATTCTGCTCCACTCCCTGCGGCGGGTGCTGCGTGACTCCACTACTCCCTGGCAATTAGCGGCAACGGACGTCGCTCCACTACCTACAACAGGCTCCACGTGGCAGGCCATAGCAATAGCCACGGGTCTACTCCACTACTCTCCGCAGCAAATTCTGCCTGACTCTGGGCAGTCATCTGCCAGACGGTTACAGGCGCCGCTGTCAATCTGCTGCCCCCTCCGTCTATAAAAGGGAAACCCTAGATACGTTATTCTATAAGCTCTCATCTTTTTATCTAAAAACTCTGTTAAATTCTCTGTTCGAGTGCTCCATTCTTGTTGAGGCAGAGAACTGACTTGAGCGTCGGAGGGTCTTGCCGGAGCAACCCCACCTCCGATTTAGACTTCCTTTGCAGGTCCCGGCGGCGACCGCGACTTCCCCAACTCCAGCTTCTCCGGCGCAAGCGAATTTTTGCACCAACAGGATTGGCGCTAGAGGAAGGGCCGTGTCTTCGCAGTACCCTTGTTCTTAAAGGAGCGCTCAATGGATCCACTTCCGGCCATCTTTTTCGGCACCCACTCCTCCTTCCCTCATCTAATGCCTTCTCGCGAGGCCTTTGCACAACTACCTCTGGCTATGGTCGCCAATGAGGAGTGGCTAGATGACCGGCCTCTGTCGGATTCCGTCAATGCCATCTCGGAGGAATTCCGACGGGAGGCGACCAACATACCAGCTGCATCCCCCAAGCGGCAAAAAGTTGAAGAACCCATAACCTTTACCGAAGAAGACACCCAGGGAGTCCAATTCCCTCATAACGATGCGGTCGTAGTTTCCTTGAATATAGCAAATTACGACGTCCGTCGCATGCTCATCGACAACGAAAGTTCGACCGACATCTTGTTCTACGATGCCTTTTCAAGAATGTCCACTCTTGGCGGTCATCTGAGACCGATTTGCTCTCCCTTGATAGGGTTTATCGGTGACGCCGTTCCGACGGAGGGAATGATAGCTTTGACTGTGGCCGCGGGTCAGTATCCAAAGCAGTCCAGGGCTCTGGTGAATTTCTTGGTGGTAAAGGCGCCATCCGCCTACAATGCAATCCTTGGCCGACCCGGCCTCAATGCTCTCAGAGCTGTCGTTTCAACCTACCATTTGAAATTAAAGTTCCCCACCAACCAGGGGATCGGAGAGGTCCAGGGAGACCAAGCCCTGGCCAAACATTGCTACAACATCGCCTTGCAAAGAAGCGACCGGGCTGACCCCTATCCCGTCGATGGATTGGATGCTCGCGACGACCTCACCGAAGAAAGGGGCGGCCCAATCAAAGATCTGGTACCAGTTCCCCTGAATGATGGGAATGCAGAGCATGTGGTGTTGATTGGCTCCAACCTGGGGGAGGAGGTGCGGACGCGTCTTATTGATTTCCTCCGAAGGAATGCGGACATTTTCGCTTGGGTTCCGACGGACATGCTGGGGATTGACACGGAAGTCATGGAGCATCATCTGGCAGTCGATCTGAAGCATCGACCGACAAAAGAAAAAATCCAGAGTCATGCCCCTGAGAGGCAGAAGGTGATAGCCGAGGAAGTGGATAAGCTCCTCAAGGCTGGATTCATTAAGGAAGTCAATTATCCTGATTGGATTTCCAATGTTGTTTTGGTCAAGAAAGCAAACGGCAAGTGGAGGATGTGTATAGACTTCAAAAAGCTGAATAAGGCTTGTCCAAAGGACAGCTACCCCCTTCCCAGAATCGACCAACTGGTGGATGCTACCTCAGGCCATGAGCTCCTCACTTTTATGGACGCGTTCTCCGGCTATAATCAAATTAGAATGGCATCGGAAGATGAAGAAAAGACAGCTTTCATCACTAATCGCGGCCTTTACTGCTACAGGGTCATGCCATTCGACCTCAAGAATGCGGGCGCAACCTACCAATGGCTGGTGAACAAAATCTTCAAAGAGCAGATCGGCCGAAACATGGAGGTCTACGTGGACGATATGCTTGTAAAAAGCAAGTCTTCCAGAAATCATGTCGCCGACCTCGAGGAAATCTTTGGCGCTCTTCGAAAGTATAGAATGAAGCTGAACCCAACTAAATGCACTTTTGGGGTAACCTCAGGAAAGTTCCTGGGCTTCATGGTATCAGGGCGCGGGATTGAGGCCAATCCAGAGAAAATTCGTGCCATCCAGGAGATGACCGCCCCAAAGTCGATCAAGGAGGTTCAGCGCCTCACAGGGAGGATAGCGGCTCTTAATCGCTTCGTCGTGAGGTCGGCCGAACGATGTTTGCCCTTCTTTCAAACCCTCAAGCAGCCGAAGAACTTCTGTTGGACCTCTGAATGCCAACAGGCGTTCGAAGAATTTAAAAACTACCTTAGCTCACCCCCGCTGCTGGCAAAGCCTGAACCTGGGGAGGAACTATTTTTGTACCTAGCGGTCTCTCCCATGGCCCTCGCGGCCGTCCTTGTGAAAGAAGAAGCGAAAGTCCAGCGACCGGTCTACTACATTAGTCACGCGCTGAGGGACGCCGAGACTAGGTACACCAAATTAGAAAAACTGACTTACGCCTTGTTGATTGCAGCTCGGAGGCTCCGACCCTACTTTCAAGGGCACACCGTGACACTACTCACCGACCAACCAATCAAGGCGGTCCTGCATCGGGCAGATACCTCCGGGAGGATGGCGAAATGGGCGATCGAGCTCACAGAATTCGACATCAATTATCGACCCAGGCCAGCAGTGAAGACCCAAATACTGGCAGATTTCATAGTAGAGTGTACCATCCCAGAGGAGGCTGAACCTGAGCAAAGCAAAGTTGACGATCTGAAGTCTCAACCGAACTCCCCCAACGAAGGAGCCAATCCCTCTGATTGCTTTTGGACCCTCTATGTGGACGGATCTTCCAACATGTCGGGCGCAGGCGCAGGCCTAATTTTGGTCAGTCCAGAGGGGGTCATCGCGGAGTACGCCCTGCGTTTCGAGTTCCCCGCAACAAACAATGGAGCAGAATATGAAGCTCTGGTCGCAGGACTAAGGATCGCCAAAGAGCTGGGAATAGATCAACTCCGGCTACACAGCGACTCTCAGCTGGTTGTGGGGCAAGTCAGCGGGAATTACGAAGCACGGGAAGACAGTATGGCCAAATACCTTGAGAAGGTAAAGGAGCTCGCTCCCGCCTTTAGCGACTTCGACATTAGACAGATTCCAAGGCTGGAGAATACCAGAGCCGATCTTCTCTCCAAACTGGCGACATCGGCTCCGGCCGAACTGCCCAAAGGCATCCTCTTTGAAGTTCTAAAGCACCCGAGTACAGAAGAATCGCGGCCCGCAATGGAAATTGACCACGAACCCAGCTGGATTGACCCCCTGACAATCTATCTCAGAGATGGAGTCCTCCCCCAGGATGCGAAAGAAGCTCGGAAGCTCCAAAATCAAGCCTCCAAATACCTCCTTTATGAGGGGAAATTGTACAAGAGATCATACTCTTTACCCCTCTTAAAATATCTCCGACCCTCGAAAGTTAACTACGCCTTGTGGGAAGTACATGAAGGAACTTGCGAAAACCATTTGGGAGCTAGATCTTTATCCCACAAGCTACTCCGCCAAGGATATTACTGGCCAACGATGCATCATGATTCGATTGAATATGTTAAAAAGTGTGATCGATGCCAGAGATACGCCAACGTCCAGAGACAGCCCGCCACCGAGCTCACACCCTTGAGTGCCCCATGGCCTTTTGCACAATGGGGGATGGACATCCTTGGCCCCTTTCCCATGGCATCTGGACAAAGGAAGTTTCTTCTTGTAGCGATCGACTACTTCACTAAATGGGTTGAAGCCGAACCACTAGCAAAAATCACAGAAGCGAAAGTACAAGATTTCGTCTGGAAGTCGATCGTGTGTAGGTTCGATCTGCCTAGAACTCTAATCACTGATAATGGACGGCAATTCACGGGAGCAAAATTCACCGAATTCTGTGAAGATCTAAACATCTCCCACAACTTCACATCAGTAGCCCATCCCCAGGCGAACGGCGAAGCTGAGGTGACCAACAGAATCCTTTTGCAGGGGATTAAGACAAGGCTTGAAAAAGCAAAGGAAACTTGGGCGGACGAGCTTTATCATGTGCTATGGGCGTATCGAACTACCCAGAGGTTACCTACGGGGGAGACCCCCTTTGCTTTAGCCTTCGGTACGGAAGCCGTCATCCCGATCGAGCTTAAGCTCCCATCGGCACGAGTCGTGGCATTCGACGAACACCAAAATTCACAAAGTCTTAGAGCCAACCTCAACCTGCTGGAAGAAAGACGGAAGATCGCTCAGGTTCGAATGGCAGCCTACAGACAGAAAGTTGCTCGATATTACAACGCCCGGGTCAAGAACAAAGCCTTTAAAGCAGGAGATCTAGTACTTCGACGAGCTGCTGTCTCGTAACCTCAGGACCGGAGGAAACTCGCCCCAAACTGGGAGGGACCTTATGAGGTCAAAGAAGTAGTCCGGCCCGGAACTTATTATCTTAAGGAGCTCGAAGGAGCCGACCTCCTGCGACCATGGAGCTCAGAAAACTTACAGATGTACTACCAGTAACTTCATTTTAATCAAAAATTGCATACCCATATGTCTTTGGACAATCCAAACAAACTGTATCAAAAGCCAAAGGGGCAACCTCATAAAGTCGAAGGCCCAGTTCCATTTAGACCGGATGGGGGGAGAGGCCTTACAACGTCCATATGTGCCCCCACAGCCCTGTTAGGGACAGGAGGAGAACCTCGCCCTAACTTGAGCAAAGTCGAAGGCCCGGTTCCATTTAGACTGAATGGGGGGAGAGGCCTTACAACGCTCATATGTGCCCCCACAGCCCTGTTAGGGACAGGAGGAGAACCTCGCCCTAACTTGAGCAAAGTCGAAGGCCCGGTTCCATTTAGACCGGATGGGGGGAGAGGCCTTACAACGCCCATATGTGCCCCCACAGCCCTGTTAGGGATAGGAGGAGAACCTCGCCCTAACTTGAGCAAAGTCGAAGGCCCGGTTTCATTTAGACCGGATGGGGGGAGAGGCCTTGCAACGCCCATATGCGCCCCCACAGCCATGCCAGGAACAGGAGGAGGACCTCGTCCTGACATGAACAAAGTCAAAGGCCCGGTTCTTTTAGACCGGATGGGGGGAGAGGCCCTGCAATGCCCATATGCGCCCCCCAAGAGGAAAACCTTGCCCTAGCTTAAGCAACTTCGACCGGTGGTAAGCTCCGCCCGGACTCCTACGGGAGCTGGGCTCCGTCACCCACTTCGACTACATGACAGCTCCGCCCGGACTCCTACGGGAGCCGGGCTCCGTCACCGACTTCGACTACATGACAGCTCCGCCCGGACTCCTACGGGAGCCGGGCTCCGTCACCGACTTCGACTACATGACAGCTCCGCCCGGACTCCTATGGGAGCCGGGCTCCGTCACCGACTTCGACTACATGACAGCTCCGCCCGGACTCCTACGGGAGTCGGGCTCCATCACCGACATCGACTACAGGACAACTCTGCTCGGACTCCTACGGGAACCGGGCTCCATCGCCAACCTCGACTACCGGTAAACCTTGTCCGGACTCCTACGGGAGCCGGACTTCGCCTATGACCTCGATTGCAGGAAGACTTCACCCTGACTCCTACGGGAGCCGGGCTCTGTCCACGATGCCAAGGAAGGCTCCGCCCGGACTCCTACAGGAGCCGGGCTCCGCCCACAACTCCAACTTCGAGAGGGATTCTCCGTTCGGACTCCCACAGGAGCCAAACTTCACCTCGGCTTCAGTGGAGAAAAACTCCAAGCGAAAAAGGAAGGCAATGGATTGCAATAGTGACGATTGGAAAACAAACAGCGCCCGAGGTATAAAAACCCTGTCACAGCAAGGATTGGGACTCCCGATGGGAGTCCCAGCTTTCAAGGAAGCTTTCGGCGCAAAATAAGACAACTCCCTCAGGATGACAGAGGCTCGGATCCCCAAATTCAAGCCCTAGGAGGGATCCCGGGCCCGAATGGCCCCAAGCGAACCTGCGGCCATTGACGGAATGACAATCGGGTATCCTCGAATGGCGTAAAAGTCGAAAAGGAGCTCGGCAAATAACAACTCTACACGAATAAAAGAAGTCATCGATGACCTTAGGACGACATGAAAAAGAAAAGAAGAAAAGGAGGAAGAAAGAGGAAAGAAAAATGAAGAAGTTCGACGGACAACTATTCGATGCAAGATGCAGACAAGGTAACAAAATCTCCTTTTCATTTAATAAGATATACGATACAAGATCCGGTGGGTCAAGAAAAAAAAAAAAAGAAGATATACATCATTGCAAGCCTCGCGAACACGGCTTGGAAAGGATATACCGGAGGCCGCTCCAAGCTGCAAACTCCTCTTCCCGTCTCTGTCCTTCTCAGTCGCGTTCTCCAGTACGTGTAACGAACCTATCGGCTCTCGTCCCGTCTCGCTTCGCTCCATCTCCGAAGTCCCAACCCTAGGGGAAAAAGGGTGGGATAGATTCCCGAGGGTGGTAAGGGCAACGGCAGCAGTGACGAAGACCTGTTTCAAGAAGAGCCGGAGTCACCTTGGAGGCAACGATGATGCCAAAGATATGCTCCATCTCCGAATGCTCCATGACAGCCGCCACCCAAAATGCTCCGGCAAGGTCGGCATGCGCTACTTCCACCGTCTCCGCAACAAATTCCACTGCCCCACCGTCGACGCCGATCGCTTCTGGTGCCTCAGCCCCGATGGCATCAAGGATCCCGCCACAGCTTGTGACGACAGCTCTGCCCTCTTGACCGGTATCACCCCACCTTGCTACTCCGAAATTCTCGGACAGAATAACTTTACCGACGGCCCCCATTATTAAACCCCTGTTGTTGAAGGAATTCTTCCTTGAGCCCCCTTTGAAACGACGGGGACCTCACCGGTCGCTTTTCTCCTCCTCGCCTTCCTCCAAGCCCTAGACATCCCTTCAAGGATGGCCTTCGGGGTAGAGGACATGGCGTGGGAACCCCTTTAGAGAAGAATTGGGGGGCTGAAGATGGCAAGGACCGGTGCGGGGGAAGTAGCTGAGTAGCTGGGCTCTCAGACGAAAGAAGGGTGCCGTCTTCTCGGCAGAATGAAACCCCGAAGGGAGAGTAGGGGGTTTAAATAGCCAGCGAATCTTAGCACAGTTATGGCAGCGGGTGTACCTGGGCCAACTGATGCATGCCACATGTTCTGCATGTCCCCCTCACCGCTATCAAGGATTGACCGTTCGCAGATTTCCATAGCGCGATGCTTGGGATCACGTTTCGATGGGAGTTCCGAAAAGACTCTTCGGGTCACCTTAACCAGAAAAAGAGTTCCGACATGCACACATTTAATGCCAAAATATTTGGGAGCGATGGTGCGCAGGATTCGAGGGGACGATTTCGGCTGTGCCCATCTCTCTGTACTTCCTTCATTCGAAATTCGAACTCGAAAGTAGGGGGACTGGTGTTGGGTATGACATACCCACAGTCGAAGCCCTCAGAAGAATCAGCTCCAGAAAAACTCCGCCCGGACTCCTACGGGAGTCGGGCTTCGTCCTTGACTCCAACGGCTGCAGACAGACTTCATCCGGACTCCTACAGGAGCCGAACTCCGCCGATAACTTCGACCGCAAGTAGACTCCGCCCGGACTCCTGCTGGAGCTGGGCTCCGTCCTCAACATCAACTGCTAGTAAGCCCCGTCCAGACTCCTACGGGAGCCGGACCTCGCCTTTGACTTTAATTGCAGGAAGGCTCCGCCCGGACTCTTACGGGAGCCGGGCTTCATCCTCGACTCCAACGGCTGCAGACAGACTTTCGTCCGGACTCCTACGGGAGCCGAACTCCGTCGACAACTTCGACCGCAAGTAGACTCCGCCCGGACTCCTACTGGAGCCGGGCTCCGTCCTCAACATCAACTGCTAGTAAGCCCCGTCCGGACTCCTACGGGAGTCGGACCTCGCCTTTGACTTTAATTGCAGGAAGGCTCCGCCCAGACTCTTACGGGAGCCAGGCTTCGTCCTCGACTCCAACGGCTGCAGACAGACTTCGTCCGGACTCCTACGGGAGCCGAACTCCGCCGACAACTTCGACCGCAAGTAGACTTCGCCCGGACTCCTGCTGGAGCCGGGCTCCATCCTCAACATCAACTGCTGGTAAGCCCTGTCCGAACTCCTACGAGAGCCGGACCTTGCCTTTGACTTTAATTATAGGAAGGCTCCGCCTGGACTCCTACGGGAGCCAGGCTTCATCCTCGACTCCAACGGTTGCAGACAGACTTCATCCGAACTCCTACGGGAGCCGAACTCCGCCGACAACTTCGACTGCAAGTAGACTCTGCCCGGACTCCTACTGGAGCCGGGCTCCATCCTCAACATCAACTGCTGGTAAGCCCCGTCCGGACTCCTACGGGAGCCGGACCTCGCCTTTGACTTTAATTGCAGGAAGGCTCCGCCCGGACTCCTACGGGAGCCGGGCTTCGTCCTCGACTCCAACAACCGCAGATAGACTTCGTCTGGACTCCTACGGGAGCCAGACTCCGATGACAACTTCAACCGCAAAGGGGACTCCGCCCGGACTCCCACAAGAGCCGGGCTCCGTCGCTGACTCCGATCGTCGGTAAGATCCGTCCGGACTCCCACGGGAGCCGGACTTTCCACCTGACTTTAGTTGCAGAGGACTCCGCCCGGACTCCAACGGGAGCCGAACTCCGTCATCAGCTCCAACCACTACCGAGCTTCAGCCGACGGATCTGCACTCTCTGACAGGCTGTATCAATGGCCATGATTCTGCTCCACTCCCTGCGGCGGACCCTACGCGACCCCATTACTCTCTGACAGGCTGTATCAACGGCCATGATTCTGCTCCACTCCCTGCGGCGGACCCTACGCGACCCCATTACTCTCTGACAGGCTGTATCAACGGCCATGATTCTGCTCCACTCCCTACGGCGGACCCTACGCGACCCCATTACTCTCTGACAGGCTGTATCAATGGCCATGATTCTGCTCCTCTCCTTGCGGCGGGTGCTGCGTGACTCCACTACTCCCTGGCAATTAGCGGCAACGGACGCCGCTCCACTACCTGCAACAGGCTCCACGTGGCAGGCCATAGCAATAGCCACGGGTCTACTCCACTACTCTCCACAGCAAATTCCGCCTGACTCTGGGCAGCCGTCTGCCAGACGGTTACAGGCGCTGCTGTCAATCTGCTGCCCCCTCCGTCTATAAAAAGAAAACCCCAGATACGTTATTCTATAAGCTCTCGTCTTTTTATCTAAAAACTCTGCTAAATTCTCCATTCGAGCGCTCCATTCTTGTTGAGGCAGAGAACTGACTTGAGCGTCGGAGGGTCTTGCCGGAGCAACCCCACCTCCGGTTTAGACTTCCTTTGCAGGTCCCAGCGGCGACCGCGACTTCCCCAACTCCAGCTTCTCCGGCGCAAGCAGATTTTTGCACTAACAGGACCAATAAATGATCAGGCCCGACTTTCGCCGGCCAACCTGATCACCATCAAAAAGACTCAAATCAAATTATCATATTATGAATGATAATTCCATTAGTCAATAAGCACCAGGCCTTTGGGCCTCCAATGATTATTAAACTAATGGACTCATTATCACTCACTTAATGGGAGGCTATGACTTAGTTATCAATATAACTTAATCATTTTTAGGGACCTAATATTTTTTTTTTTGAAGATTTTATTAAAGGATAGATGAGAAGAAAATATCCAGCCAATTTTAATCCTCCCACTGACTTCACCAAGTCAGATTAAAAAGGATTTAATTAAAGCTAGCATTAGGAGTACCTAAATCAGTCAAATTGATTTACCTAATGATATGGGTGAGCCCTAATCACCAAGTGATCTAATCAAAACCTAATTCACCAGGTTGTCTAGGTAAGTGAGATTAGTGGTGGGGTTAAGCCATTAACTCGTCAGAGATCAGATCACTGCGAGTAGCTCCCACTTAAAAACCACTGGTCAAACTGCCAAACTTATCTTAGACACCAACTGGTTCATTAGTTTTAATTTGATCAACTTAGTAAATAGGGTTCCACTGCGTAGCCATGAATTAAGTCCATCTTGGTCTAGTTAAAGATATAGACCCATTCAACTACAACTATTGGAGTTGAGTCTAGAGTATCCTTGACCTAATCTAATTCAACTTTTGATTAGATTTGACCAATTAGTCTAATTTAGTCCATTTCTTTAAGCTAACCTTAGGTCTAACCCAATTATGGACTTAATCCATCTAACCCATTGACCCACAAGTTTATGTAATTATCTTAGTCTTAATTCACAATTCTGGACCTACTAGACAACACTTAATTCTTTTAATTAAGTATTTGGGCTGATGGGTCAGGGTTTGGCATTTTGAAAATAATTTTTAAATTTGAAAGGTTTTATTTTTTGTTCACCAAATATGTTGACTCATTTCACAAATAGATCAGCACATTTCATAAATAGCAATCCTATTGCTAATTACATAACAGAAAATAACTCAATCAAAATAAATCATGAATATTCCTTTAGATCTAATCTAACAAATTCATGATAAATTTCACAATAGAACTTTTACAATTAATTCCTTTCGCTGCTTCATCTGCATGGGATATAATTACAGCGGCACCCCTACCGCCATAGGAGACCCCATTGAATGGGAGGAGAGGGCCTTTAAACCCTACTTTTCTCCTATGACCGAACGGCCAGGGCAACCAACCCAATTCGATTACTTGCTACTTGGATCAAGTATATCTAAATATACCAATTTTAAAATTTAAATTTTAAATTTCAAATTTTAAATTTTAAAATTTGAATTTTAAATTTCAAACAAATTTCAAATTTTTGAATTTCAAAATTTGAATTTCAAATTTTGAATTTTAAATTTTGAATTTTAAATTTGAAATTTCAACCAAATTTCAAATTTCAAATTTTGAATTTCAAATTTTTGAATTTTGAATTTCAAATTTCAAAATTTAAATTTTAATTTTTGAATTTTAAATTTTTGAATTTTGAATTTCAAATTTCAAATTTCAAAATTCAAAATTCAAATTTTAAATTTTAAATTTTTGAATTTTGAATTTCGAACAACTTTCAAAATTCAAATTTCAAATTTTTGAATTTCAAATTTTAAATTTAAACTTTTAGATTACAACTTAATCTACGCATGCAAATATATATATCATATCTAAGAACCCACTCTGATACCACTTATGGAGAAATTCAGTGCAGGGGTAAAATGATAATTTTAATTTTTTTTCAAAATCATGATTTTATAGTGAAAAAATATTAATTAATCTAATTAATTAACATAAATTTACCCAATACTAGGATCTAAATATGATATATAGCATGCATGCATTTAAATTTGAAATTCAAATTTGAATAATAAACACTTTATTGTAATGTGTTCAGAACACAATACCTTTGTGCGGGCAGTAGATCGTCGCAATCTGATCACCGTCGAGAGAGTCTGATCATTGCGATGCAGCCACACAGCGTGTCTGGCCTCTACAGATCATCCACACAAAGCTTTCGGTCTGATCGACTCCTCACGAGTGCTAGCTCGTTGTAGAGCCCTTTTGACTGTCGATGCTGATCGAACTCCTTTGATCGATGTCTGTCGATTCTTCAGATACTCTGGATCATCAACAAACATGCTTGAGAGGATGTTGAAGATCTCCCTGAGATTTTGTGGGCTCACGACACTCGTAGCTCACTTTCTCACTTCCCGAACCCCAGGCTAAAACTCTAGGGAACTCATCGGAAACCTTGCACCCACTTTTCTTTCTTTTCTTTTCTTTTTTCTTGGAAGGATATGGATTTCCTTCTCATGCACAAGACTTCTCACAGCCCAGAATTTTTCTCCAAAAATCTTCTTCTTGCACGCCCCACTCTTCTCCTCCTTTTATAACAACGTCAAACGTCTTATCCAAAAGAAAGGATAAAGATGAGTAATTGCACATTTGAATTCAAATCAAATTTTGAATTCAAATGGACACCAACTCATCCCTTATCCACTAAAGGTGTGAGGCATGGCTTAAATTATGCATGGAGTGATTTCATGAGAAACCTTTTCTCATGTAATAAATGGGGTGTAAAAAAAGGGATAAGACACAAAGATTGATTGCCCATTCAAATTCAAACTTTATTTTGAATTTGAATGGCCAACCAATCATCATTATCCATTCATATGGCACATTAAAGTGGGACGTGGAGAGGGCTTGGTGTGAGGAAAAAAATTCATGAGAAGTTCCTTCTCATGAATTCAAATGGGTGCAATGGAAGTGAGGTGGCACATGGAGATTGGGTCAAGGTGGTTTAATTATTTAAACCAACCTAATTGAACCAAATAAGTTAGGTCCAATTAGACTAATTTAAATCTAACTTAATTATGCTTAATTAGGCTCAATAAAATTCTAATCAAATCAAAAATTGACTAAGCCCAACCCCTAATCAAATCAGAGACCAAACCATCTTGACGATTAGGTCAACTCTTAACCTAATCGGGTCAAACCCAACTAAATCCAATTCAATTAGACTTGATCCAAAAATAATTACTCAATTAAATTGAGTTAATTAGTGATTAAATCATTAATTAAACCTCTCATAAATACTGAGTCCAAATCCGATGGACAATCGGGCATCAAAATTCATCGATATGTAACCCTGATCGAAAAGTCCCAACCAGTGGGACTCTTGACCCCGGTACCCATAATGTGTGGAACTCATGATCAGAGAATCCTGATTCTCAATCATTGAGTCTCAAATATGTAGAATTCTACCTCAGCCATCAGATCAGATAGGAACCTCTAATATGTGTGACCCCGCAGGTTCGAACCTAAGCCGGTAGCACAGGAACCAATTCCTGTACTAATCGAAGTGACCATCTAGCAATGGTACCCGACGTCCAGATAGGTCGAAGAGTCACAATCGCAACACTCAGAACCTACATGAATATGGTTACTGTATAATTCATCCTTTTGACCCCTGTGTTTAGGATGACTCAAGGTTAAACTGTCAACCCTGATCAGATCATCCGAATCGTGCTCAACTCAAACAGTCCTGTGACTCCTCACAAGGACTACCCTGGTCAAGATTTTGCTAAATTGAAATACGACTGTACATAGCTCCTAAACTAGAGTGGTCAATTCCATCTTGATACACGCACCGACAAGTTAAGACTTGACTACACCCAGCAGCCTTCCGTCACTGAATTAAAAATTCAGATAGTCCAGTGCCTAAGTGCAGTTAGTTGCTTGCAAGTCATCATGATGGTCTCAGGTCGAAGGGATATTTATACCCATATTCTATCGGAGCAAATCTGAAAATAGAAATAGCTCCAGAGTCGGTCACGTTCAGTGCAGATGTACCCTTACATCTCACCTGTATGCCATACCAGTGTCTCCACACTCATTGGTTAAGAGGATAACCAACCTATATGGCACACAACGACCTATGCTTGATAAACATTGTCATCCTTGGTAACAACGTATCATTTGATCATGAACAGATTTAAGGACTAAATGACAAATCCTCCTTTGTCGAGTCTAAATAGTCCTAAGGACTTCATCACAACATAGGAGTTCATTAGAAGATAAAATATTTTGTGATGAAAAATACCAAAATAATTTTTATTAATTCATAATTCATGTACAAATACAAAAATGAGCACAACCATCAACAGGCTGACGATTGACTTTGGAATACTATTCCCAACACAAAAGACTTAAAATTTTGATAAAAAATTATCAAAATATCCTTTAGTGGCAAGTTCCCATGTAATTCTATCCTTTAGTCAAACAACATCCCAAATGAGCTGTGGGCATGAAAATATGACAAACTCAATCACTTATCTTTATGTATCTCGATCTGAAGATGATGATTCAGTTGATGATACATTAAAATTTTTTTCTAATTATCATCCTACTTTGGCCAAAGACTTTCGAACCATCATCCTATGAGATCACATAGGATGTTCGCTCTCCTTATTAGGAGTGATTGATCCCTTATTGATCACTCACAACCTTCATGCACACTTCATCATATCCAAAACATCCCATATAAGGATCAAAGAACCAAGTTAGGTAGTGAACCAAAATATGGATCCATATACATAAGGTACCATGGTGACCTTAGGTCAAAAGATCACTTACACAACTCTCACTAGAGAAACATTAGTTGACATATAAATAAAACTCCATCTGATATTCTCTTGTAGGTCAATTCAGTGAACTCATTCTCTAATAAACACCTATATCCTTGTATTAGTGTCACCACACAAGTGATTGTGAGATCAACCATCCTCATTTTTTAGCATACATAGGACAGGCCAGTCTTATCAGTATCATTGATCTCCGACTCAATGTACCAATGACTAAGAATGTTTTAGATTAGGACTATCAAAGATTTAGGTCTCACTGACATGATCTCATCATGGTCCTAAAACTATTGCCCGGACCTATGGGGTTCATTATAATCTTAAGAACAACAAGATGCAGCATATAATGAATCAAAAATATCTATTTTATAAATATCAATTTACATGAGTTTGGAAGATAAATTACAATAAACTTTCTATTGCATCATATATGCAATTGGCTTATAGGGTATTATTCTTTCAATCTCCCACTTGCACTCAAAGCCAATCGCCCCTATACTTGATACCCATGCTATCAAGATGGCGGTCAAACTGCTGCAATGACAAGGCCTTAGTGAATGGGTCTGCAATATTATTCTTGGTGTCAACTCGCTCCACGATCACATTGCATCTTTCAACATCTCTCAAACAGAGATGAACCGTCTTAGGATGTGCTTGAATTTATGATGAGACCTTAGTTCTTTGGCTTGAGCAACTATCCTAGTATTGTCATAATAAAAAGGCACTGGTTGTTCAATCTTCAGAACCACACCTAACTCTGTGATAAATTTTTTCATCCAGACGGCCTCCTTAGCAGCCTCACTTGTAGTAATATACTCAACTTCAGTGATCGAGTCAGCAACAGTTTGCTGTTTGAAATTTTTTCAACTTATTGCATCACCATATAGAGTGAATATATATCCAGATATAGATTTACTATCATCCGAATTAGTTTGAAAACTAGAATCGATATAACCTTCAAGTTTTAAATCAGATCCACCATATATCAGAAAAATATCTCTAGTCCTTCTCAAGTACTTAAGTATGTTTTTCACAGCTTTTCAATGATTCTCCTCGAGATCAGCCTGAAATCTGCTTACAATGCCTAAGGCATAAGCAACATCAGGTCTGGTACATAACATAGCATACATTATTAATCTTACTGCCGAAGCATAAGTAATAGAACTTATTCTATTTCTCCCTTCAGGTGTCTTAGGAGACATCTTCTTGGAGAGTTGCATGCCATGACCTATGGACAAGTAATCTCTTTTACTCCCTCTATGTTTAACTTCTTCAATACAAGGTCAATGTACCTAGACTGGAACAAGCCTAGCATCCTATTTGATCTATCCCTATAGTTCTTAATACCAAGTATATAGGACGCCTCACCCAAGTCTTTCATGGAAAACTTTTGTGATAGCCAAGTTTTGATCGATTGTAATATCGGGATATCATTTTCAATGAGCAGTATATCGCCACATATAAGACCAAAAAGATAATAGTACTCCTACTAGTTTTTTTGTATACATAAGGTTCATCTATATTTTTGATAAAGCCAAATGATTTGACTATCTCATCAAAATCGATGTTCCAGCTTCTCGATGCTTGCTTCAATCCATAAATGGATCTATTCAGCTTGCATACCTAATTTTCTCTCTCACTAGAGATAAATCTCTCTAGCTGAGTCATATAGACTTCTTTCTCAAGATTTTCATCGAGAAAGGCAATCTTGACGTCCATCTGTCAGATCTCATAGTCATGGTATGTTGCAATAGCAAGCATTACCCGAATAGACTTGAGCATCGCTACCGGCGAAATGGTTTCTTCATAATCAACTTCTTATTTTTGTCTTAAATCTTTTGCCACCAGTCTGGCTTTATAGGTCTCTACCTGGCCATCTGCTCCAATCTTCTTTTTGAAGACCTATTTGCAGCCTATTGGGGTCATACCCTCAGGCGCATCAACCAAAGTCTATACTTGGTTGACATACTTGGAGTCCATTTTGGATTTCATGGCATTTAGCCACTTGTCAGAGTCACTCATGACAGCTTCCGAATAGGTAAAAGGTTCATCATTCTCAATGATGTGGGTTATATTGTCATTTTCAATGACAAACTCATATTTGAGTGGTACACTATGCACCTACTTGACCTTCGAAAAGGAAGTGTGTGTAGTGGTTGTGCCTCAACAATGGACACAACTGGTTGAGAACTATTTGGTTGAGAACTATTTGTAAGTTTTGAACTTCCTCAAGTTCAACAGACCTCCCACTGCCTCCTTCTTGGATAAATTCTTTCTCCAAGAAAATAGTATGCCTACCAACAAACATCTTTTGTTGAGTAGGGTTATAAAAGTAGTATCCTATACTCTCCTTGAGATAACGTACAAATCTGTATTTTTCTGATCTAGCATCCAACTTATATCCATCAATATTTTTCACATAAGCTGGGCAACCCCAAATCTTAAGATGCTTAAGATTGGATCTTTTTTCTTTCTATATTTCATATGGAGTGCTAGAAATAGATTTGGAAGGCACTTTATTTAAGATATATGCTGCAGCCTCGAGGGCGTATCTCCAGAAAGATATCGGAAGATCCGTGAAACACATCACAGACCGCACCATATCTAATAAGGTGTGATTTCTCCTTTTCGCAATTTCATTTAATTGTGGAGTATAAGGAGGTGTCCATTGAGAGAGTATTCCATTTAGTTTCAAATAATCGAGGAACTTACTGGATAAGTATTCTCCTCCTTGATCCGATCGAAGAGTTTTATACTTTTATCAGTTTGTTTCTCAACCATTCTTTGATACTCTTTAAATTTGTCAAAGACTTCGAATTTGTATTTCATTAAATACACATATCCAAATCTAGACTTATCATCAGTAAATATGATGAAGTAAGAGTATCCATCTCTGGCTTGAGTCGACATCGAACTACATATATCAGTATGTACAAGGTCTAATAAGTCACTCATCCTTTCTCCATATCCAGTAAATGGAGTCTTGGTCATTTTTTATATGAGGTAAAATTCACAAGTTTCATACGATTTATAATCATAAGGATCAAAGAAATTATCTTTGTATAACTTGTTAATCCTTGACTCATTTATATGGCTAAGTCGGTAGTACCAGAGGTATGTGACATTCACATCCTCTCTCTTTCTTTTCTTTATATTTTCAATATGAAGTACATTATCATTAAGTGAAAGAAACATAAAATCAATATCAATAAAAGTATTTCCATAATATTCGTTAGAAAAGTAAATAGAACGACCATTATTCTTTACAATTATTTTAAAATCTTGTTCCAATAATAATGGTACAAAAATAATATTTCTAACAATATCAGAAATATAATAATAGGTCTTCAATTTCAAAATTTTGTTGGAAGACAACTTCAAAATTTTGGTTCCTACGACTTCGATCTGAATGGACTCTCCACTAACATCGAATAGCTCGAAGTCACCTTTATTCAGATTTTTTACTTCCTGTAGACCCTGCAACGATTTGCAAAGGTGTGAGCCACAGGCGGTATCCCATACCCAAGAATCTAAAAATGAAGTACTTAATGATAAATTAGTTTGTATCATATACAAATCTTTAGCAATGTTTGCTGGTTTCATAGTTGCAAGGTACTCCTTGCAATTTCTCTTCCGGTGGCCCTCTTTACCACAGTGATAACAAGTATCTTTGGCAGAATCTTCTTCGCCTTCTTCGTGGAGATGCTAGCCTTAGGGTTCATCTTTTTCTTAAAACCCTTCTTTGCCTTCTTCTTGCTGATCTTATCAACATGAAGGACCTGAGCTTTTTCGTCCTTGAAATGGCTCTCCGCTATTTTTAACATATTTAGTAGCTTAGGTAGGCTAATGTTTAGTTTGTTCATATGATAATTTATAACAAACAGAGAAAAAAAATCAAGGAGAGACTGCAGGATCAAATCCTGGCTTAGTTCACCATCCATGATAAAACTCAGTTGTTCCAGATGAGTGATCAAATCAATCATCTTTAGGACATGCATTTGTATAGAGGTGCTTTCAGTCATACGAGCACGAAATAACTGCTTCGATATCTCATATCGAGTAGTTCGACTTTGTTTCCTATATAGCTCCTTAAGATTAAGGAGAATATGGGAAACATCCATGTCCTCATGCTGCCTCTGGAGCTCATTGCTCATGGAGGCAAGCATGATGTATTTGACAGATACATTGTCATCTTTCCACATCTTATATGCAGCCCTATCCTTCTTGAAAGCATCTTTTCCAAGAGAATCTGGAGCAGATGTATCCAGAATGTAGGAAACTTTTTTTTGAGTGAGAACAATTCTCAAGTTTCTTAACAAGTAGACATAGTTATGTAGGAACCAGATCTAGGGTTTCAGGGTTAGATCTTGAAACTTTTTCAAGATCATACAGCGGAAGACTAAAATAAATCAAAATTTATTTTCTAAGATCAGAAAATCCCTAGATCTAAGATCCTATTACATGATTATTACATAGCATTAAATCAAAAATTAAAATATATATAAATATAGTATGAACTACATGTTGATCATATCAACATGTTTCTATACTAGCTACATCTAATGTATGTATTAAATAATAGATCAGATCTATTACCTTGCAAGTTAGAAGCTCTAACCTCGCTGATCCGGGCTTAAGGATGATGTTGCAAGCCGCACACGCGTCCGGCCTCTAGGAGTCGTCCACACGAGCCCACGAATCTCGATCAGAAGTCCTGCTTCAGGAAATCAGCACAGTATGCTAGTACTGCGCTGATCCTTCTTTGATGGTTGATCAGGTGCCTCCTTCTTCTTGATTTGGACTCTTCCAAAGATGGAAAGTAGAAGGAGGAGTTTCAGATCTGAGACGCTGTCAGGAAACTCAAGATGGAAGGAGGAAAGATATGAAAATAAAAACCCTAGAAGAAGACCCTCTTCTTCTTCACGTTTTTCTCTCTAGACACCCAAACTTGCATCTTTTATATCTCCATGATCCAAAGGTATTTCTCTCTGATTTTTGGATGGCAGAAAGGCCTCTCAAATATCTATCTCCCCTTAAAATTTCACGAAGAAACTCGTCTTATATAGAGAGATATGATAGAGTCCTTGTCTAGGTCAAACACCTAGTCAAGGCTTATCCAAACATGGCAAGTAAAGGGACGCCCAACTCTTGAGCACCTCCTTCATATTTTCGTGGATGGATCAATAGAAAAGGGTGCACAATGTAAACCCTAAAAGCCATGAAAATTCCAAAAAAAAATTTGGATAAATTCGGTGCAAAATTGAAAGAGTTTTGGATTTCTAAAACTCTATCTCATAGAATTCGAAATCCAAACTTATTCCTTTTAGATTTGATCCAAATCACCTTCCATGTAAGAAAGAAGAGAGGAGACCTTTTGTGAACGTGAGAGAGATCTGAGAGAGGGCTTTTGTCACACAAAATAAGTGGAGATTGGCGTTGAATAAGAGAGAGGGCGTGGAGAAGGTTTATGTGGTGCAAGGTGGAATCCTAGTCCTACTAGGATTCTGTCTCATAACTTGTTTTAATTTGGTTTCCCAAACCAAATCAAATCAAAATTAGATCAACCCAATTAAAATAGGTCTTAACCCAATTAAGAACCTAATTTAATCAGATTAAATTAGATTTAAATCTGATTTAATTTTCTAATCAAATTAAAAATTAGATTGACCCAAGTCCTAGTTGAACTAGGACTAGTCTTTCCTTGCACTTGGCTTAACCAATAAACCAATTGGACTTGATCCAATCAAGCCCAAACCAAATCTAATTAAATCATATTTAATTAGACTTAATCTCAGCCCATTGGCTTAATCAAATTAAGCTAATTAGCAATCGAATTGCTAATCGATCCTCCTGCAACACTTGCACTGGGTTAAATATCAATCGTATTGATCATCTAACCCTAGAACGATTCTTAATCGTTGATCAACCATCCGATCGGATCATGAACTCTAATGTGTGTGACCTCATAGGTCCGAACCTAAGCCGGTAGCATAGGAACAAATTTTTATACCAATCGAAGTGACCATCTAGCAATGATACCCGACGACCGGATAGGTCGAATGTGTAGAACAACATCCTTAGAACCCATGCGGATATAGTTTTCATATAATTCATCCCCTTGACCAAAATGATCATAGGACACCCCAGAGCTCAACTGTCAACTCTGATTAGGTTGTCCACATTGTATTTCAAAATATCAAATCCATCTGATGGATTACCCTGGCCAAGGTTTTGCTAAATTGAAATACAGCGACTCATTCTTCTCCAACTCTTGGAGTGGTCAATCCCATCTCGATCACACTCTGACTTCGCAAGTACTTGACTGTGCCCAGAAGCCTTCCGTCCCTGAATTAGAAATTCAATTAGTCCAGTACCAAAGCACAGTGAGTTGCTTGCAAGTCACTGAGGCGATCTCAAGTCTAAGGGACACTTATACCTATATCCCATCAGAGACATTCTCGACAGCAGAATGCTCTGGAGTTGGTCACGTTCAATGACGATGTACCCTTACATCTCACCTGTATGCCATACCAGTGTCTTCACACTCTTTGGTTAAGAGGACAACCAACCCATATGGCCTACAGCGACCTATGCTTGATAGAAGCTGTCGTCCTTATTAACAGCCTATCATTTGGTCGTGAACAGTTTTAAGGACTAATCGATAAATCCTCTCTTTATCGAACTTAAATAGTCCTAAGGACTTCATCATAACAACGGAGTTCATTAGAAGATGAAAGCTTATGATGAAAATGCCAAATATATTTTATTTATTAACAAATCAATTACAATACTTGGTTGCTCAACCGTCAACAGCTTGACGATTGGCTTTTTGGGACACATTTCCCAACAACTCCCACTTGTCCTAAAGCCACTCGGCACAGTATCTAATACCCACCTTCGACTTATGGTTGTCGAACTCCTTTATTGCCAGGGCCTTAGTGAAGGGGTCGGCTAGGTTCTCTTTTCTGTCGATCTTCTGAAGGTCGACGTCACCTCGATCCACGATCTCTCAGATCGAGTGGAAGCGGTGCAAGATGTGCTTCATCCGCTGATGTGCTTTGGGTTCCTTCACCTGAGCTATGGTACCAGTGCTGTCGCAGTAGAGCAGGACTGGACCATCGAAGGAGGATGCTACTCCAAGCACATTGATGAATTTCCTCAGCCACACAGCTTCCTTCGCGGCATCCGATGCTGCGATGTACTCCGCTTCACAAACAGAGTCTGCCACAGTATGCTGCTTGGAACTCTTCCAGCAAATGGCTCCACCATTCAGAGTAAAGATATAACCCGACACACTCCTGCTATCATCATGGTCAGATTGAAAGCTGGAGTCTGTGAACCCCACAAGTTTCAGATCTGACTCGCCATAAACCAACCATTGGTCCTTAGTATTTCTCAAATACTTAAGGATGGCTTTAACCACTTTCCAGTGGTTTTCTCCAGGATCAGATTGGTATCTACTCACTACTCCTAGTGAGTATGCCACATCTGGTCTTGTACATGTCATAGCGTACATGATAGATCCCACGGCTGAAGCATATGGGGCTCTACTCATACGCTCTCTCTCTTCAGGAGTTGTCGGACAATCCTTCTTAGAGAGAGAAATTCCTTGGCCTATCGGTAGATAGCCCTTCTTGGAATTCTCCATGCTGAACCTCTTCAGCACAGTATCTATGTACATGGATTGGGATAACCCAAGCATCCTTTTAGATCTATCCCTATAGATCTTCATCCCTAGGATGTAGGATGCTTCACCCAAGTCCTTCATGGAAAACTATGATGACAACCAAACTTTTATTCCTTGTAGTGCGGGGATGTCATTCCCGATTAAGAGAATGTCATCCACGTACAAGACAAGGAATACCACAACTGGACCATTTGCCCATTTATAGATGCAGGGCTCTTCTCCATTCTTAATGAAGCCATACGTTTTGATCACCTTATCAAAATGCATGTTCCAACTCCGAGAAGCTTGCTTCAGTCCATAAATGGATCTCTGAAGCTTGCACACCTTGGACTCATCTGTGGATGTAAACCCTTCAGGTTGTATCATATACACCTCTTCAGTCAGCTCTCCATTCAGGAAAGCTGTCTTTACATCCATCTGTCAGATCTCATAATCCAGATGGGCAGCTATTGCAAGCATTATCCGAATAGATTTGAGCATTGCCATAAGGGAAAATATCTCGTCATAGTCAATACCATAACGTTGACGATACCCCTTGGCAACCAGACAGGCTTTATAGGTCTCCACCTTTCCGTCTGCGCCCCTCTTCCTTTTGAAGATCCATTTATACCCAATGGGTTTAACCCCTTCAGGTGGGTCAACCAATGTCCATACATCGTTGACCTTCATGGACTCCATTTCGGATTTCATGGCTTCAAGCCATTTCTCGGAATCAGGTCTCTGCATAGCATCCATATAGGTGATCGGATCCTCATTATTCTCATCAAGTTCGATGGGATCACCGTCCCGGACCAAGAAACTATAGTATCTGTCTGGCTGACGCGGTACTCTACCGAATCGCCTTAATGGTGCAGGTATATTGGGCTCTGGATGTGATCTTATCATATCCGACTCAGGTTCAGCTATTGGTGTCGGTCCTTCTACCTGTTGAACTTCATCAAGTTCAACCTTAGAGGCAACGGTTCCTTCACCAAGGAACTCCTTTTCTAAAAAGATTGCCTTAAGGCTGACGAACACCTTTTGTTCATCAGCATGGTAGAAAAAATATCCTTTTGTCTCTTTGGGGTACCCTATGAATGAGCATTTGTCAGACCTAGGTCCAAGTTTGTCTGTGACTAATCGTTTAACATAGGCCGGGCACCCCCAGACCCTAAGGTGTGAAAGTGCTGGCTTACGTCCCGTCCATATCTCATATGGAGTCTTAATTACAGACTTACTTGGAATCCTATTTAACAGATAACAGGCCGATTCGAGTGCATATCCCCAGAAGGATATCAGCAAGCTAGCAACACCCATCATGGATCGGACCATGTCTAACAGAGTCCGATTCCTCCTTTCAGACACACCATTATGCTGTGGTGTTCCTGGAGGAGTCCATTGGGAGAGAATCCCATTCTCTCCTAGATATGTGAGAAACTCACTAGAAAGGTATTCTCCTCCTCGATCAGATCGAAGAGTTTTAATACTCTTTCCAGTTTATTTTTCTACTTCACTTCAGAATCGTTTGAACATTTCAAATGAATCCGACTTATGTTTCATCAGATAGACATATCCATATAGGTATAGGTCATCCGTGAAAGCTATGAAGTAGAAATATCCACCTCTAGCACTGGTGCTCATGGGCCCACATACATCAGTATGTACTAGGCCCAAGAGCTCAGTAGCTCTCTCACCTTTTCCAGTAAAAGGTGACTTGGTCATTTTACCAAGAAGACAGAACTCACAGGTTGGAAGTGATTCACAATCACTGACTTTGAGGATTCCCTCTTGAGTCAACCTGTTTATTCTGTTCTTATTTATATGACCTAGCCTCCAATGCCATAAGTAGATATTTGACACACTATCTAATCTAGGGTGCTTGCCAGTAGAATAGACTCTTATCAGGCTTGATCTTTTTGGTCTGACTCTGCACAGATGTCCCAGCCTGAACTTGCACCTTCTTGACTTTCTTCTTCTTGTTCTTCTTTCCTTTCTCAAAGGGTCGAGAACCAGAAGATGAACCTCCCACTGAGTTCACTGAGTTCACCGACTCCTTGAGGAGTTGGTGATCCTTCTCAAAGTTCTGAAGCAACCCCATTAACCCATGGTAGTTTACTTCAGACTTTGTCATTCTATAATGAGTGAGGAATGGGAGACAAGACTTGGGCAGCGAGTTCAGTATTGCATCTTTCCCAAGCTGCTCATGCAAGGGAAAGTCGAGCTTGCTCAATCATTCCATCAGCTCGATCATGTACAATACATGATCAGTGACAGAGACTCCATCTCGTATTTTGGCGTTGAAGATGGCACAACTAGTCTTGTGCCTCTCTACGTCATCGGGTGTGCCAAAGGCATCCTCCAACACTTGAAGCATGTCTTTTGGCTGAGCCATCTCGAATCTGCGACTGAACTCGTCGCTCATAGCAGCCAGCATGATACAGCGCACCGTGGTCCGGTCACTGAGCCACTTCTGGTAAGTGTCTCTAACTGTTCCACGTGCATTGACAGCTGGCTCCTCAGGTGCAGGATCCATTATCACATATAGGATCCGTTCATGCTCCAGGACTATCTTCAACTTTCGGTACCAGCTACCGAAGTTGGATCCCACCAACTTATCATTGTCCAACAATGATCGGAGCGATAGGGAAGTGGCCATATTTGCACAAAGGAGAACCATAACCTAATTAGTAATTGATTCATTAAACCTAAAGATTTGGACTTTAATCAAAAGGTTTCTCCCACTATTTTATTCGAATTGGTAGCCTCTACCTTCAATTCGAGGAATTACCCTAATTCCTTAGCAGGTACTAGAATCCACTTAGACTGCACATAAGCCCAACTTTGGTTGGCCAACCCATGTACATCTAAGGGTAGGTTCATAACCAATTGTTTCTCTAAACAATTTCTAGTAATTTTAATTTTGCCCCAGAAACCTAATCAGTAGGCTTTGGCCTCCACTGTAAGGATCCGGTTAGGTCCAACCATTAACATGATCATACTTGGTGTATCTAACCAACGAATGATTAAGCCCAACTTTGGTTGGCTCACCTAACCACCATTAGAGAGACACTTCCAAGTCATCATATGATGAGTGATAATTCCATTAGTCAACAAGCACCAGGCCTTTGGGTCTGCAATGATTATTGAGTTCATGGACTCATTATCAAACACCTTAATGGGAGGCTATGACTCAGTTATCTCCATAACTTTATCATTTTAAGGACCTAATAATTTTAGAGGATTTAAATAATATAGATGATGAGGTCAGATGAACCAGCTTATCATGATCCTCCCACTGACTTCACCAAGTCAGCTTAAGGGAGACCATTAAAAGGGCTGGTCTAGGAGCACCTAAATCAGTCACACTGATTTACCTAGCTGACATGGGTCAGCTCGAATAGTCAAGTGATCTGATCAAAACATAATTTCACCAAGAGGCCAGGTAAGTTCAATCAGTGGGAGGGTCTGCCAAAGCTTGCCTTAGACACCATCTGGTTTAATTAGTTTCGATTAGATCAACCTAACAGTTCGTGCTAGACCGCTTAGCCAAGAATCAAGTCCATTTGGTTCTCGTTAAAGACATGGACTTGACCAACTACAACTATTGTAATTGATCTAGAGAATCCTTGACCTAATCTAAGACAACAATTGATTAGATTTAGTCAATTCTCTAATTAAGTCCATCTTTAATCTAACCATAGGTCTAACCCAATTAATGGACCTAATTTCCACTAACCCATTAACCCAATGTGTTATGATTTGTGTCTTAGGTTCTTCAATTCACAATCCTAGAACCTAATCAAACAACTTCTTAATTCTTAATTAAGTTTTGGGCTGAGGGTTGGGTTCGGCTTTTCAAAAAATAATTTTCATATTTGTAAAATAATTTTACAATATGATTCTACCAACCATATTGCATGTTTGATTCATAATCAAGATGCAAGTCAAATAAACATGAAACTACTTTAGATCTAATCTAAACAGGTTCATGTAATTGAAACAATTTCAACTTTAAACAATTTCTTTGCACAAAAATTATTAACAAAGAGATTTTATTTCAGATTTAAACATCTTTTAAATCTAATAAATCATAAATTTGATCTAGATCATATCTAATAAATTTATGATTAAAGATAGATCTACACAAACTAGGACAACCTTTGCACTGTAAGGGGTAAACCTTACAGCAGGACAACCTTGCAGTTTGTGATTGATCTAAAATTTTAATTTCAGATTTAATAATCAGATTATAAATTAGATCTAATCTAAAAAATAATCTAAGCATGTATAAATAATCATGTAATAAAGAACCTAGGCTCTGATACCAATTGTAGGAACCAGATCTAGGGTTTCAGGGTTAGATCTTGAAACTTTTTCAAGATCATACAGCGGAAGACTAAAATAAATCAAAATTTATTTTCTAAGATCAGAAAATCTCTAGATCTAAGATCCTATTACATGATTATTACATAGCATTAAATCAAAAATTAAAATATATATAAATATAGTATGAACTACATGTTGATCATATCAACATGTTTCTATACTAGCTACATCTAATGTATGTATTAAATAATAGATCAGATCTATTACCTTGCAAGTTAGACGCTCTAACCTCGCTGATCCGGGCTTAAGGATGATGTTGCAAGCCGCACACGCGTCCGGCCTCTAGGAGTCGTCCACACGAGCCCACGAATCTCGATCAGAAGTCCTGCTTCAGGAAATCAGCACAGTATGCTAGTACTGCGCTGATCCTTCTTTGATGGTTGATCAGGTGCCTCCTTCTTCTTGATTTGGACTCTTCCAAAGATGAAAAGTAGAAGGAGGAGTTTCAGATCTGAGACGCTGTCAGGAAACTCAAGATGGAAGGAGGAAAGATATGAAAATAAAAACCCTAGAAGAAGACCCTCTTCTTCTTCACGTTTTTCTCTCTAGACACCCAAACTTGCGTCTTTTATATCTCCACGACCCAAAGGTATTTCTCTCTGATTTTTGGATGGCAGAAAGACCTCTCAAATATCTATCTCCCCTTAAAATTTCACGAAGAAACTCGTCTTATATAGAGAGATATGATAGAGTCCTTGTCTAGGTCAAACACCTAGTCAAGGCTTATCCAAACATGGCAAGTAAAGGGACGCCCAACTCTTGAGCACCTCCTTCATATTTTCGTGGATGGATCAACAGAAAAGGGTGCACAATGTAAACCCTAAATGCCACGAAAATTCCAAAAAAAAATTTGGATAAATTCGGTGCAAAATTGAAAGAGTTTTGGATTTCTAAAACTCTATCTCATAGAATTCGAAATCCAAACTTATTCCTTTTAGATTTGATCCAAATCACCTTCCATGTAAGAAAGAAGAGAGGAGACCTTTTGTGAATGTGGGAGAGATCTGAGAGAGGGCTTTTGTCGCACAAAATAAGTAGAGATTGGCGTTGAATAAGAGAGAGGGCGTGGAGAAGGTTTATGTGGTGCAAGGTGGAATCCTAGTCCTACTAGGATTCTGTCTCATAACTTGTTTTAATTTGGTTTCCCAAACCAAATCAAATCAAAATTAGATCAACCCAATTAAAATAGGTCTTAACCCAATTAAGAACTTAATTTAATCAGATTAAATTAGATTTAAATCTGATTTAATTTTCTAATCAAATTAGAAATTAGATTGACCCAAGTCCTAGTTGAACTAGGACTAGTCTTTCCTTGCACTTGGCTTATCCAATAAACCAATTGGACTTGATCCAATCAAGCCCAAACTAAATCTAATTAAATCATATTTAATTAGACTTAATCTCAGCCCATTGGCTTAATCAAATTAAGCTAATTAGCAATCGAATTGCTAATCGATCCTCCTGCAACACTTGCACTGGGTTAAATATCAATCGTATTGATCATCTAACCCTAGAACGATTCTTAATCGTTGATCAACCATCCGATCGGATCATGAACTCTAATGTGTGTGACCTCATAGGTCCGAACCTAAGCCGGTAGCATAGGAACAAATTTCTATACCAATCGAAGTGACCATCTAGCAATGATACCCGACGACCGGATAGGTCGAATGTGTAGAACAACATCCTTAGAACCCATGCGGATATAGTTTTCATATAATTCATCCCCTTGACCAAAATGATCATAGGATACCCCAGAGCTCAACTGTCAACTCTGATCAGGTTGTCCACATTGTATTTCAAAATATCAAATCCATCTGATGGATTACCCTGGCCAAGGTTTTGCTAAATTGAAATACAGCGACTCATTCTTCTCCAACTCTTGGAGTGGTCAATCCCATCTCGATCACACTCTGACTTCGCAAGTACTTGACTGTGCCCAGAAGCCTTCCGTCCCTGAATTAGAAATTCAGTTAGTCCAGTAGCAAAGCACAATGAGTTGCTTGCAAGTCACTGAGGCGATCTCAAGTCTAAGGGACACTTATACCTATATCCCATCAGAGACATTCTCGACAGCAGAATGCTCTGGAGTTGGTCACGTTCAATGATGATGTACCCTTACATCTCACCTGTATGCCATACCAGTGTCTCCACACTCTTTGGTTAAGAGGACAACCAACCCATATGGCCTACAGCGACCTATGCTTGATAGAAGCTGTCGTCCTTATTAACAGCCTATCATTTGGTCGTGAACAGTTTTAAGGACTAATCGATAAATCCTCTCTTTATCGAACTTAAATAGTCCTAAGGACTTCATCATAACAATGGAGTTCATTAGAAGATGAAAGCTTATGATGAAAATGCCAAATATATTTTATTTATTAACAAATCAATTACAATACTTGGTTGCTATGAATGTAGTTAATCTACAACAACAAGAATATAATATAAGCGGACAACTCATGATGACATGCACAACTAGACTAAGACTTTTATCTAATTGTGTCTCCCACTATTTTATCGAACTTCATAGTCCTCAAATATGAAAATCGAGAAACATTCTAATGTTTCTTAGTAGGGTTGAGGTTCCTATTCCTCACAGACACCTTGTGGATAGCACAACAAGCATGCATGAGTTCAAGAGTAGATAATTTTTTACTAATTGTACCTTTACAATTCTCAATATCTTTCATTCTGACCTCTAGATCACATATAGTCTTGTGGATAGCACAACAAACTATAGTGTTCTAGTTAAGTTGACCCTTCAATCCTATATAGTCATACTTAAATATTGCTGTCCTTGTGGATATCACAGCAAAGCAATACTATTCAAATATGCCATAAGCAACAATATGTACTTGATCAACATCATATCAATTTCTATTGTAAATCTTGTGGATAGCATAATAAGCTCACTAAGATCTTGACATACTCTGTTGATCAAGTTTGAAGGAAGGCCCTTATAATGTCTACATCATTAATCAATCTAAGTCCAAAAATCAATAAGACCAAATTGGCCAGGTAAGTAGGTGGGAGGCTCCCCGTAGCTTTTTTAGACACCAACAAAGTTGGCCAAGTCAGCATACGAACCTAATTAGAAAACCACTATTGACACTTTCCTCGACACCAATTGATCTAAAGAATTCAACTTTAGATTGAAAGTAAATCCCGACATTATAACTTAATATAATTTTTACGAAGGACTTTAAATTGGTCTTGGCACATCCTAACTATAACTACATAAAATGTACACTACAAATTATGTAATTTCTATAATTTATAATTGTAATCATATAATCCTGCCAAAATCATATAAGAATGCAATTGAGATCAAAACATATAACAAGCATATCGAAGAAATATAGCAAATCCTAATCACATTGGGCATGCAAAACACCCTTAACCATACATCGATATAAGCATCATGCTACCATGATAATATAAATTTCAAAATTATCATAAATTTATAATTTAATAACTAAAATTTAATATCATGATATATATAAAGTCAAAATTATTTTTTTGAGTTTAAAGATCGATGCTAAAAATAATACAGCAATTTGGCAGGATATATGATCAATAACAATTCTATATAACAATTTTGTACTTGTTTGATCAAATCAGATAAGTGTGCCTCTAATACCATTGTTGGATATCTGACTACGTAGTGAAAAATAATTTTTAAAATTTTAAAATTAAACAAGTCAATATTTTATCAAATAAAACTATCGAGCCGGAAACTAAACCCTAGAATCACCTTGCCAATATCGATAAAACAAAATCAAGCATGCAAAAAAGATAGAATTTTATACTTTCATCAAAATAAAAAAATGGCACATTGGTGTTCTCTACAAGACCCCAAGGAAGAAGTCCTCCAATGGTGATCCACACGGAAGCTGACCAAGGTTCTTCCCAACCAGTGCACTATCGTAGCCTTGTCTTCTCAAGAATACTGCCGGCTTCAAACTTGCGTCACGATCCTGCCAAAGTCCAGTTGCTTTCGATCATACTATTAGAATGACACAGGAAGATACTCTTCAGATGTCATATAACCTAGGATTTGATTTTAGCTCCAACACATAGAAAAACCAAACCCTAAGGCACTCTAGCAACACTTGCTAAAAATCTCACCACCCTTCTTACAACTTTTGCCACACAAATTTGCCTCTTTTTTTGTCAAAAATTTTCAAAATTTCTTTTATATTTATCACATCCCTTCTCTTTGATTTAACCCAAAAATCTCAGTAAGAAACTATTTGGGGCATCCCCTATAAATAGGGGACCAAGGGACGTCACATGGGATGAAGGGGCGCCAACCATTGGTGCTTCAACTTCCCATGCATGGAATAAATTCACTGAGTAAATTTTGGCATTCCAAATACTTTCAGTAGATGGACTCTTCCTTTTCTACATGCCATAAAAAATTCAATAATTTTTGGTGACAAAACATAGGAGATCTGGTTGGGAAATAATGGCAACGTGTAGAAATTAAGAGCCTTCATTAAGAAGTGAAAGGAATATGCCCTACAAGCCAATCGAAATTTGTATTTTGATGGGTTTTTCTTGTAATCTTTCAGACTTATGTATTGACTCTTTAAATAATAAAAGGTATTTTTCATCATATATTGCATCTTACTTTAGTAATGATTATGGTGAACTCCATAAATCAGAAAAATGGGTTTAGGGTTATGATGAGATCATATCTATGAGACCTAAAATTCTAAAAATCCTGATTTAAATTATTCCTAGTCATAAGAGTATTGAGTAGGAGATCAATGTTTCGGATAGATTAGCACTTTCTATGTATGCTCGATGGAGAGGGTGGCAGATCTCATATGCCACTTGTGTAAGACACTAATATAAGGAAGTGGGTGCTCATTAGAGAATGAGTTCACTGAATTGATTTGACTTAAGAAATATCTTATGGAATCTACTTACCTGTCAAGAGATGTTTTCTTATAGTGGGAGTTGTGCATGTAATCTTTTGACCTGAGACTACTATAGAACTTTGTATACATAAATCCATATTTTTTGGTTCATACTCATTCATGACTTAGTCATGTACGGGGTGTTCTAGATACGGTAGAATGTGTATGAAGATTATGAGTAGGTCAACATGGAATCGATCACTCCTGGGAAGAGAAAATCGCATCCTACTTGTTCTGATCGATTGATGATTCAGGAAGCCTTTGATCAAAGCAGAATAAAAATTAGAAAGAGTTTTTAATATTTTATTAATTGAATCATCATATAAGATTGAGAGAAATATGAGTATGATATTGGATTTGACGTCATTCCATATCCAGAGTCATATTCGGGGTGCAGGGAGATCGCAGGATCAAATTACACGGTAACTTTCTACTGAAGGGTATTTTTGGTGTTTCTATCAAAAATTTCATATCTCCCTAATAGACATGATACATTGCTAGACATCAATCTTGTCTTATGGGTTTGATCAAATTAGAGTTTAATTCAATCACCAATTAGAAAGAGTTCTAATTGCTGAAATCGGGTTAGGTCGATTGGATCTAGATCGATTAGATTAAATTCTAATCAAATCAAATCAACTTGAACTCAGATCTATTGCTGGCTAGATGTGGAACCCAATGGGTCACACACAAAGGGTATTGATCAGGGGTCTAATTGGATTAGATCATGTTTGCAAAATTGACATGCTAGCACATGTTGCAAAAAACTAGCTCCTTGTTTCAAATTGGGTTTAAAATTGATTCCAGATTGGGCTAATTAAAGCTAAATTAATTTAAATAAATTTTAGGTTTGAGTTGGTTCAGTCCTTGGCTACATGTACCAAAATGTTGGAGTCAGAAAACCAAGTCTCCATAAGTCAAGAATTTTTCTTGTGCGTGGGTGCAGTTTTTGTGTGCAGAAATAGCTTTCGCATCCCATGAAATGGGATGCCTCATCCTCAAGCTTATCCTATTTTTCATGATAAAATAAATTTTTTTATAATTCTTATTTTGAGCATGAGGAATTTTTTTGAAGTTAAAATTCCTTTTGGTTTAATCATGGAAATTCGTTGAAGTTGAAAATCCTGTTAGCCTGATCCATGCGCCTGACCAAGAGTCCAACTTGTGAAGGACTCTAACCCATTTGTCACACCACTTCTTAATCTGAATTTTTTTCCATGATATTCTCATGTTAGTGCCTTGATTTTTGGTCATTGAATGGATAAAATTACATTGATGGGTGGTGGAAAAAAATTATGCCATGGGAAGCTGCGCGATGCATTGGAGAATCATCGAGAAAAATATTCTGAAGAGTCCTTCAGCATGAAGCATCTCTTGGATTTTTTCTCGATGATTTTCATGTATCAAAAACTTCTAAATGGGTATGAAAATTCATCAGGAGGTATGAGATTTTTTTATGGATGCAAGATGGCACATGGAAGGGGCGCGAAAAATTCCCGAAGGCAACCCATCGCTAAGTATTTAAAGGGGGGTGCGCCGGGGGATTAGATTCATTCAGATTTCCAATTTCTCCTTTCTTTCTAATATCCTCTCCCTATTGTCCAATTAGTCTCTTTCTTCTCTTGTTAGGACAAGTCCAAAAATAGAAAGGACAAGTCCGATTTTAGGACAAGAGTCTAGGAAGAGAATTAAGAAAGACAAGGAGAGAAGAAAGGTAGGGATAGGAAGGCTAGGAAAAGAGAAAGAGGGTCTTGAGGTCCTGGTGTTTAAGAAAATTCTCAAAATGAGAATTTTGGAGAAAAAATCATCTCAAAGAGTTGGTGTCCTAATCATAGCCCTGTGTGGATCACCGTTGGAGGGCGAACACTTGGATGCCTGATGGATGTTCTGCTGAAATTTGGATTAAGCGCTGCAGGTATTTTTCTATAACTTAAATTTAATCTTGAATTTGTGTTATATATGATTGTTAATCATTAAGGAGATGCTGGTTTAAGGGTTTAATATTTAGGATTTGTTTATTAAAATTTTGAAATCCATTATGTTTCTACTATGCATGCCCACCTTGAAACCTTACAGTGGTATCAGAGCCGGCCTTGTTTGGTTCAATCATATATACATAATATTTATATGATCCATAGTATGATTTATACTATAAAATGATTTATGCTTTCATATGATGATATGAAATAATGCATATATCATTCACCACTTCATCATCTTGACATAAGGTTGTCCTAGCATAACGGGGGTATGCTGCAAGGTTGTCCTAGGATGATGAATGTCCATATGTTACACTTGCATATGTAAAAAGTTTTAATGTTGATACATAAATAGGTATTATGTAGTTAGAATGTGCATGAGACCAAATAAAAGCCCTCATTAGAAAATTATATTAAGTGGTAGTGATATGCAACTATGGGTTAACTAATTCTTGATCAATTGATCAATTGGTGTCTAAGAAAGTGCTATAGGTGGTTCTTTAATTGGTTCCATTGTCTAACCTGACCAATTTATTGGTGTCTAAGGAAAGCAACAGAGGGACCCCCACCTTACTTACCTGGCTAATTTGATTAAGCGATCTTGATATTGAAAAACCCTAATGTTGAAAATACTATTAAGGGCCTTCCTTCATGCTAGGTTAATATTACATCAAGAACTATGGCTAGTTTGTTGTGTTAACATAAGGCTTGTCATAAGGATTGATATAATATAATCTTGGTGCATAGAAGATGCTTACGGTAATTTTGAATATACTGCTTTGTTGTGTTAACACAACGACAGTTATATTAGAATTTGACTGTATTGAAATAAAGAGTCTAACTTAACTAAAATATTATAGCTTATTGTGTTAACACAAGACTAATAATATTTTAGAGGCCAAGATATAATATTGAAAATTGCATAAGATGCAATTGGAAAGAGTTTCCTACCTATGAACTCATAAGGGTTTGTTGTGTTAACACGAGATCAT
>NC_025997.2:55575917-55612106 GCF_000442705.2 Elaeis guineensis
ACAAATGGCTAAAGGCGATGAAATCCGAAATGGACTCTATGTATTCCAACCAAGTGTGGACTTTGGTTGATGCACCAGAGGGTGTGATCCCTATTGGATGCAAATGGATCTATAAGAAAAAGATTGGAGCGGATGGCCAAGTTGAAACCTATAAAGCTAGATTAGTAGCTAAAGATTTTAGGCAAAAATAGGGTATTGATTATGATGAAATATTTTCACCTGTTGCCATGCTCAAATATATACAGATTATGCTTGCAATAGCAGCATACCATGATTATGAGATTTGGCAAATGGATGTGAAGACCGCCTTCCTTAATGCTTATCTTGAGGAAGAGGTTTACATGTCTCAGCCAGAAGGGTTTGTCTCAAAAGGGAGAGAAAATCAGGTATACAAGCTTAAAAAATCTATTTATGGATTAAAACAGGCCTCGAGGGTTGGAACATCCGATTTGATGTTACAGTCAAAGAGTTTGGCTTTATCAAAAATATGGATGAACCTTGTGTATACAAGAAGACTAGTGGGAGTGCCATTGTCTTCTTAGTTTTATATGTGGATGATATACTTCTTATTCGGAATGATATTCCAATGTTACAATCGGTCAAGACAGGACTATCAAGTAAGTTTTTCATGAAGGATTTGGGTGAAGCATCCTATATACTAGGTATAAAAATCTATAGGAATATATCTAAGAGAATGTTAGGCTTGTCCCAATCCAGGTACATAGACTTAGTGCTAAAGAGGTTTAGCATGGATAGAAGTAAAAGAGGTTATTTACCCATGAGTCAAGGCATACATCTCTCTAAAAGGATGTCTCCTAAAACACCAGAAGAGAGAAATAGAATGAGTTCTATTCCCTATGCTTCGGTAGTAGGGTCGATCATATATGCTATGCTATGTACTAGGCCTAATGTTGCCTATGCCTTAGGCATAGTTAGTAGATTTCAGGCTAATCTAGGAGAAGATCATTAGAAAGCAGTGAAAAATATTCTTAAGTACCTAAGAAAGACTAAAGATATTTTTCTGGTATATGGAGGATCTGATTTAAAAGTAGAAATTTATTCTGACTCTAGTTTCCAATCAGACCCTGATGATAACAAGTCCACTTCAGGATATGTCTTTACTATTAATGGTGGAGCTGTAAGTTGGAAAAATTCCAAGCAGCAGACTGTAGCTGACTCAACCACTGAGGCAGAATATATAGCTGCAAGTGAAGCTGCTAAGGAAGCTGTCTGGATGAAGAAGTTCATCACTAAGTTGGGTGTCGTTCCTGAGATTAAGAATCCAATACCACTTTACTTTGATAATACTGGAGCTGTTGCTCAAGCAAAGGAACCAAGGTCTCATCATAAATCCAAGCACATTCTAAGACGCTTCCATCTCATTCGTGAAATAATCGAAAGACAAGATGTTGTCATTGAACGAGTAGAAACAAAGAATAACATAGCAGATCCATTCACTAAGGCTCTACCACAGCAGCAGTTCAATCGCTTTCTCGATTGTATGGGGATAAAATATAAGGGCGATTGACTTTAGTGCAAGTGGGAGATGCTAGCACATGTTGCAGAAAATTAGCTCCTTGTTTCAAATTGGGTTTAAAATTGATTCTAGATTGGACTAATTAAAGCCAAATTAATTCAAATAAATTTTGGATTTGAGTTGGTTCAGTCCTTGGCTACATGTACCAAAAATTTAGAGCTAGAAAACCAAGTCTCCACGAGTCAAGAATTTTCTTGTGCATGGGTGCAATTTTTGTGTGCAAAAACAGCTTTCGCATCCCATGAAATGGGATGCCTCATCCTCAAGCTTATCCTATGTTCCATGATGAAATAAATTTTTTTAATAATTTTTAACTTTATTTTAAGCATGAAAAATTTTTCTAAAGTTAAAATTCCTTCTGGTTTAATCGTGGAAATTCATTGAAGTTGGAAATCCTATCAACCTGATCCATACGCCTGACCAAGAGTCCAAGTTGTGAAGGACTCTAACCCATTTGTCATGCCACTTCATAATCTGATTTTTTTTTCATGACATTCTCATGTTAGTGCCTTGATTTTTGGCCATTGGATGGATAAAATTACATTAATGGGTGGTAGAAAAACTTTATGCCAAGGGAAGCTGTGTGATGCATTGGAGAATCATCGAGAAAAATATTCTGAAGAGTCCTTTAGCATGAAGCGTCTCTTGAATTTTTTCTCGATGATTGTCATGTGTCAAAAACTTTTAGATGGGCATGAGAATTCATTAGGAGGTATGAAATTCTCTGATGGATGCGAGATGGTGCATGGAAGGGGCGTGAAAATTTTTCGAAGGCAACCCATCGCTAAGTATTTAAAGGGGGGTGCATCAGGGGATTGGATTCATTCAGATTTCCAATTCCTCCTTTCTTTCTAACATCCTCTCCCTATTGTCCAATTAGTCTCTTTCTTCTCTTGTTAGGATAAATCCAAAAATAGAAAGGATAAATCTGATTTTAGGACAAGAGTCTAGGAAGAGAATTAAGAAAGACAAGGAGAGAAGAAAGGTAGGGATAGGAAGGCTAGGAGAAGAGGAAGAGGGTCTTGAGGTCCTGGTGTTTAAGAAAATTCTCAAAGTGAGAATTTTGGAGGAGAAATCATCTCAAAGAGTTGGTGTCCTGATCATAGCCCTGTGTGGATCACCGTTGGAGGGCGAACACTTGGGCACCTGATGGAGGTTCTGCCGAAATTTGGATTAAGCGCTGCAGATATTTTTCTATAACTTAAATTTAATCTTAAATTTATATTATATATGATTGTTAATCATCAAGGAGATACTGATTTAAGGATTTAATATTTAAGATTTCTTTATTAAAATTTTGAAATCCATTATGTTTCCACTGTGCATGCCCACCCTGAAACCCTACAAGAAGGACTCTTCCTTTCACACCAAAAATAAAGGGGCAGCATTTATTTTTTATTGTAGGTTCTGGTGGGTGTAGAGGAGTCCTTCTCTACTTAAAATTGGTTCAAGTTGGATAAGGTTTTAATTTAAATTGATCCAATCCCATTGCATTAAAGGCAACTGGTCTAGGTTAGCTCAAACACTTTGATCTAAACCAATTTGGAAACTTGGGTTAATACAATGTGCTAGCATATCAAATTAATTCATAAAATTTATATTAAACTCTAATTAAATTAGATCAAGGTTAAATTTTAAAATGTGTGACCTATTGGGTTTCAAATCTAGCCAGCAGTGGACCAAGACTTTCGACGTAATCCTAATCCAATGAGATTAGGTCACCCGATGAGTCTCAATCAATTTGAACTCTTTCAAATTGACTCTAGAATTAAACTTTTTTAATTTTAATAAATCTATAAGTCAAGATTGATGTCTAGCAATGTGTCATAACTATCAAAAAAATTTAGAATTTTGATAAAAAATTATCAAAATATCCTTCAGTGGCAAGTTTCTGTGTAATTCAATCTTTCAGTCAAACAACATCCTAAATGAGCTGTGGATATAAAAATATATCAAACTCAATCACTTATCTTTATGTATCTCGATCTGAAGGTGATGATTCAATTGATGATATATTAGAAACTCTTTTCTAATGATCATCCTACTTTGGTCAAAGACTTTCAAACCATCATCCTATGAGATCACATAGGATGTTTGCTCTCCTTATTAGGAGTGACTGATCCCTTATTGATCACTCACAACCTCTATGCACACTTCACCATATCCAGAACATCTCACATAGGGATCAAAGAATCAAGTTAGATAGCGAACCAAAATACGGATTCATGTACACAAGGTACCATGGTGACCTCAGATCAAAGAATCACTTACACAACTCTCTCTAAAGAAACATCAGTTGACATGTAAATAAGACTCTATCTGATATTCTCTCGTAGGTCAATTCAGTAAACTCATTCTCTAATGAGCACCCATACCCTTGTATTAGTATCACCACACAAGTGATTGTAAGATCAACCATCTTCATTTCTGAGCATACATAGAACATGCCAGTCTTACCGGTATCATTGATCTCTGACTCAATGTACCAACAACTACGAAAATTTTAGATTAGGGCTATCAAGGATTTAGGTCTCACTGACGTGATCTCATCACGGTCCTAAAACCATTGTCCGAACCTATGGGGTTTATTATAATCTTAAAAACAACAAGATGCAGCATATAATGAATCAAAAATACCCATTTTATAAATGTCAATTTACATGAGTTTGGAAGATAAATTACAATAAACGTCCTATCGCATCACCTATACGATTGGCTTGTAGGGTATTATTCTTTCAGTAGAAGTAGTATTTAATACTCTCCTTAGGATAACCTATAAATTTGTATTTTTCTGATCTAGCACTAAGTTTATGTTCATCAATGCTTTTCACTTAAGCAGGGCAATCCTAAATCTTAAGATGCTTAAGACTAGGTCTCTTCTCTTTTCATATCTCATATAGAGTGCTAAAAATAGACTTAGTTAGTACTTTATTCAAAATATAAGCTACAATCTCTAGCGTAAATCTTCAAAAGGAGATTGAAAGATCCGTGAAGCACATCATAGACCGTACTATATCTAATAAGGTATGATTCTTCCTTTCCATAAATACCATTTAATTGTGAAGTACAAGGAGGTATCCATTAAGAGACAATTACATTTTTCTTTAAATGATCAAGAAACTCATTAGTTAAGTATTTTCCTTCTTGATCAGATCGAAAAGCTTTGATACTCTTACTAGTTTGTTTCTCAGCCATTCTTTGGTACTCCTTAAACTTATCAAAGATTTCGAATTTGTATTTCATCAAATACACATATCCATACCTAGATAAATCATCAATAAATGTGATCAAGTAGGAATATCCATTTTTGGCCTAAGTCGATATTGGACCACAAGCATCAGTATGTACTAGGTCCAAAATGTCACTCGTCCTATCTTCATATCTAGTAAATGGAGTCTTGGTCATCTTACCCATAAGACAAGATTCACAAGTTTCATATGATTCAAAATCATAAGGATTAAAGAACTTTTCTTTATATAACTTGTTAATTCTTGACTCATTGATATGACCAAGTCGATAGTGCCAGACGTATATGACATTCACATCTTTTCTCTTTTTTTTCTTTATTTTATCAGCATGAAGTAGATTATTATTAAGTGATCAGAATAAAAGATCATTATCTATATAAGCATTATCATAAAATTTATTAGAAAAATAAATAGAGCAACCATTGCTTTTTCTTTTTATTTCAAAATCTTGTTCAAGTAATAGAGGTATAGAAATAATATTTCTAATAATTTTAGGCATATAGTAATAGATCTTCAATTCCAAAACTTTATTTGAAGGCAACTTTAACAACTTGGTTCCTACGACTTTGGCCTGGATAGACTCTCCACTAGCTCCGAACAGTATAAAGTCATCTTCATTCAGACTCCTTATGTCCTACAAACCTTACAACGATTTGCAAAGGTGTGAACCACAGGCGATATCTAATATCCAAGAATCTGAAGTTGAAGTACTTAATGATAAGTTTGTTTGCATCATATACAAATCTTTAGCAATACTTGCTTCCTTGTGCTTCAAACTTGCAAGGTAGTCCTTGCAGTTTCTCTTCCAGTATCCTTCTTTGCTGCATTGATAACCAGTACCCTAGGCGGTGACCTTCTTCATCTTTTTATTCGAGATGCTAGCCTTAGGGTTTATCTTTTTCTTAGAACCCTTTCTGTCTTTCTTCTTGGAGATCTTATCTACAAGAAGAACTGAAGCCTTTTCTCATTTGAAATGGCTCTCTGCTGTCTTTAACATATTCAGCAGTTCAGGTTGGTGTTCAGTTTGTTCATATGATAGTTTATGACAAACTGCGAGAAGGAATCAGAGAGTGATTGTAAAATCAAATCCTGACTAAGCTCACCATCCATGACAAAATCCAACTATCCCAAATGAGTGATTAAATTAATTATCTTCAGGATATGAGTCTGCACAGATGTGTCTTCACTCATCCTGGTATAGAATAATTGCTTAGATATCTCATATCTAGTAGTCCAACTTTGTTGTCCATATAACTTCTTCAAATTAAAAAATATGGAAGGAACATCCATGCCTTCGTGTTGTTTCTGACAAGCATGACGCACTTGATAGTCACACTATCATCTTGCCATATCTTGTATGTGGTCATTTCCTCCTCAGTTACATCTTTACCAATTGTATCAGGTGCAGGGGTATCCAGAATATAGAAGACTTTCTCCTGAGTGAGAATAATTCTCAGATTCCTCAACTAGTCTACATAATTTGATCTAGTAAACTTGTTGACACTAGTATGCCACACAGTGAAAGTGAGGATGCCATTATGCAGATAAAATTTATAGGTGTTGGGTATAAAATACCCTCAGCCGAAGTTCTTAACAGGATTGACCCTCCCGAGACTCCTCCGGCTGTCGACTGCAGACGGTATCTCCCCGGACTTCTCCAACAGTCGGATTCCCACAGTGCTGACTGAATTCCTCCGACGGACGAACTCCCACTACACCACCCGAGCTCCTTCAACATGAGTTCCCCCAGTTATCTATTAAACCGCCCTAAGCGCTCACTAAACTTTGCCGCCAGCCGACTTTCTACGACTATCAGCTACTCCCCGAATTCCTTCCAGACTTCTTCTAGCCAGGTTCAACTCCAATCTGAACTACCCCGGACTTCGCCAACGGCGGAACTTCTCCAACGGTAGATTCCTACAACTACCAGATTTCAGCCCGGACTCCTACGGGAGCCGGATCTTGTCCCCAACTCTGACTGCGGAAAGGCTTCGCCCGGACTCCTACGGGAGCCGGGCTCCGTCCTCGACCCTGATTGCTGGTAAACTTCGTCCGAACTCCTACGGGAGCCGGACTTCGCCCCTGACTCTGATTGCAGGTAGACTTCGCCCAGACTCCTACGGGAGCCAGACCTCGTCTCCGACTCTGGCTACGGGAAGACTCCGCCCGGACTCCTACGGGAGCCGGACTTCATCCCTGACCTCGACTGATGGTAAACTTCATCCAGACACCCACGGGAGCCGAACTTCACCCCTGACTCTAATTGCAGGTAGACTTCGCCCAGACTCTTACGCGAGCCAGACCTCGTCTCCGATTCCGGCTATGGGAAGACTCCGTCCGGACTCCTACGGGAGCCGGACTTCGCCCCTGACTCTAATTGTAGGTAGACTTCGCCCAGACTCCTACGGGAGCCAGACCTCATCTCTGACTCCGGCTACGGGAAGACTCCGCTCGGACTCCTACAGGAGCCAGACTTCATCCCATACCTCGACTGATGGTAAACTTCATCCGGACTCCCACGGGAGCCGAACTTCGACCCTGACTCTAATTACAGGTAGACTTCGCCTAGACTCCTACGGGAGCCAGACCTCGTCTCTGACTCCGGCTATGGGAAGACTCCGCCCAGACTCCTACGGGAGCCAGACTTCATCCCCGACCTCAACTGATGGTAAACTTCATCCGGACTCCTACGGGAGCTGGACTTCGCCCCTGACTCTAATTGCAGGTAGACTTCGCCCAGACTCCTACAGGAGCCAGACCTCGTCTCCGACTCTGGCTACGGGAAGACTCCGCCCGGACTCCTACGGGAGCCGGACTTCATCCCCGACCTCGACTGATGGTAAACTTCATCCAGACTCCCACGGGAGGTTGGACTTCGCCCCTGACTCTAATTGCAGGTAGACTTCGCCCGAGCTCCTATGGGAGCCAGACTTCATCTCCAGCCCCAGCTGCGGGAAGACTCCGTCCGGACTCCTGTGGGAGTCGGACTTCATCCCCGACTTCATCTGAAGGAAGACTCCATCCGGACTCCTGCGAGAGCCAGACTCCAAGCTCCTCTCAGACGGGTGGCTAGCCACCTCTCTCCGCCAGACACCCCAGTCGAACTCCAACCGATAGGCCTGGACCCCCTGGCAGGCCGCAGCAACAGCCACGACTCTGCTCCACCTCCTGCGATGGATTCCACATGGCTCCATCACTCCCTGGCAGGCCATAATAATGGCCACGATCCTGCTCCACTTTCTGCAACGAATACCACACGATTCTTCCATTTTCTGACAAGTTGCGACAACGGACGTCGCTCCGCTCCCCGTGGCAGACTCCACGTGGCACGCCCTGGTGATAGCCACGGGTCCACTCCACTACTCTTCGCAACAAACTCCTCCTGACTCTGGGCGGCCCACTGCCAGAAGGTTACAGATATTGCTCTCAGTTTGTTGCCCCCTCCACCTATAAAAGGGGGACCCCAGATACGTTATTCTCTAAGCTCTCATTTTTTACCTAGAAACTCTGCTAAAATTTTCATTCGAGCACTCCATTCTTGTTGAGGCAGAGAACTGACTTGAGCATCGGAGGGTCTTGCCGGAGCAACCCCACCTCCAATTTAGACTTCTTTTGCAGGTCCCGACGGTAACCGCGACCCCCACAACTCCAGCTTCTCCGACGCAGATGGATTTTTGCACCAATAGGATTGGTGCTAGAGGAAGGGCCATGTGTCTTTGCAATACCCTTGTTCTTAAAGGAGCGCTCAACGGGATCGCCTTTGATCATCTTCTCCGACATCTACTTCTCCTTCTCCCACTTGATCCTCACCCGATGCCTCCCCGCAAAGCATCCACACGGCGATCCATGGCCTCCGCGGCCAGATCTCAGGCTCCGGCCTCACCTCCAGTCTCTCAACCTCCTCCTCCTCCGGCAATGGCGGTTGGCACGGAGCAATTCGACCTACTGGTGCAGCAGGTCAGAGGCCTCACTGAAGCTGTGCAGGTCATGCAACAGCAGCAACAGCCACAGGCATCAGTACGATCGAAAAGACCGTCAATAGAACTCCAAAATCCGGCGGTGGGACAGGCCACCTGGGCCAGCCGCCCAGTCTTTCCCGGAAAGATGAATCCAAGAGTGAAGAGCCCCCAATCAGACCATGACTCCACCCCTGGAAGATCTCTTCCCCCATTCTGCCAGAGGACCCTCGAGACTCACAGTCGTGAGGATTTCCTAGACCGGAGGCTCCAGGAGATGAACCGATAGATCGAAGAACTCCACCACGCTCCCCTCGCTTATAGTGAGGATATTTGTACTGACCCCCCCTTTTCTCAAATGATCATGCAGGAACCGATCCCGTCAAACTTCAAACTCCCCCAGTTTGAAAGCTACGACGGGACTTCGGACCCGATCGATCATCTGGAGGCCTTCCGGATGATGATGCAGCTTCACGGTGCACCCGACGCCATTCTGTGTCGAGCCTTCCCATCCACCTTGAAGGGAGCGGCGAGAAACTGATACTCGACACTGAAGCCGGGTACCATCTTTTCCTTCGATCAGATGAGCCACCAATTTGTGGCCTATTTTGTCAGCAGCCGGCGCCCCCGAAAGGATTTGGAGTCCCTCATCAATATCAAGCAGAGGGAGGGGGAGTCCATTCGGGCCTACATCAATCGTTTCAATGTCGCAGCACTGGAGGTCCGAAATTTGGACCAATCGGTAGCAATGGCCGCTCTGAAGGGCGACCTTCAGAAGAATGACCTTTTGTTCTCCCTGGAGAAAAAGTACCCCAGGGATTTTGTTGATTTATTGGCTCGAGCTGAAGGGTACGTCTGAGTAGAAGAAGCCTTCAAAATGAAGGATGAGGAGACTGCGAGAGAGCGGCAGGCGGGAGACTCGAGTAAGCCCGTAGTCGAAAAGGGGCCGAGAGAAGCTCGGCCACGTTCTCGAACCCCTCCGGAGCACAAGCATGTCCATACTCCTCTCCGGGTACATAGACAGAGAAGTTCGGATCGTGGGGTTCGGCGGGGTTCTCCATCGGGAAGATTCTGCAACTACGCCCCCCCTCAATGCCTCGAAGACCCAGGTACTGATGGAGGTCAGGGAGCAGCTCCCTAGGCCAGAGAGGATGTGCACACACCCCAGGAAGTGCAACCCCAACAAGTTCTATCTCTACCATTGCGACCACGGCCACGACACGGAGGAATGCATCTAGCTTCGAGATGAGATCGAGGAGCTCATCCGGCGAGGTCGACTCGATAGGTTCATTCGACGCCGGCCTGAGGGGAGAGAAGATCGGCCAAGGGCCCTGCCCCAACCTGAACCGCCAAGGAGGGAGGAGCAACCCAGAGATCGGCCTCCAATCGGGACCATCGACTCCATCACCGAAGGGCCTCAAGGAGGAGCAGACCTTCCACGACCATGGAACTCGAGAAACCTGTAAATGTACTACTCACAATTTTGCTTTGAATCAAAATTCATTTCGACTTTGCATGTCTTTCCCTTTTGGCATGGATTTGTTACGATTGGGGACGACCCCTTCAAACAACTAAAACAAGGTTATGTTAGGAACAGGAGGAGAACCTCAGCCTAACATGAGCAAAATGAAAGTCCGATTATTTTAAGATCGAATCAGGGGAGAGGCCCATATAATGGCCCTTGAGTGCCCCCATGGTCATGTTGGGGATGGGAAGAGAACCTCGCCCTAACATAGGCAAAGTCAAAGGCCCGGTTCTTTTAGACCGGATGGGGGGAGAGGCCCTACAATGCCCTTACGCGCCCCCACAGCCATGTTAGGGACAGGAGGAGAACCTCGCCCTAACATGAGCAAAGTCAAAGGTCTGATTCTTTTAGACCGAATGGGGGGAGAGGCCCTACAATGCCCTTACGCACCCCCACGCCATGTTAGGGACAGGAGGAGAACCTCTCCCTAACATGAGCAAAGTCAAAGGCCCGATTCTTTTAGACCGGATGGGGGGAGAGGCCCTACAACGCCCTTATGCGCCCTCACAGCCACGTCAGGGACAGGAGGAGGACCTCGCCCTAACGTGAGCAAAGTCGAAGGCCCGATTTCTCTTAGATCGGATGGAGGGAGAGGCCAAACAGCACCCACATGTGCCCCCACAGCCTTGTTAGGGACATGAGGAGAACCTCGCCCTAACATGAGCAAAGTCGAAGGCCCAGTTCTTTTAGATCGGATGGGGGGAGAGACCCTTGCAACGACCCTTATGTGCCCCCACAGCCCCGCTGGGAACAGGAGGGGAACCTCATCCTAACCTGAACTGAGATCGACTACGTCAAGAACAGAGGGAGAACCTCATCCTAATGATGACAAGGATCCGGCTGCCCAACAAAATTGGATAAGGGGAAAAGTCCCCTCAATGGCACCTCTACACTTCTATGTGACCCCTCAAAAAGCAAGGGGAGGACCCTCACTCGAAAAGAGGAGAAAAATTAAAAAGAAAAGCGACGAATTACGCCGGCAACAGACGAAAAATAAACCACACCAAAGACCTAAAGAACCTCGTCTCAACAAAGACGGGAAGTTCCTACCAAACATCCCCGGCCTCTAAGAAGGCTCTCGACACAGGTCAAGAAAACAACGACACCTTCAAGGTAATGCGGGGTTCGGACCATCAAGCTCGAGCCTACGGCCATGGACGACAAGAAAAGCAAATCAGCGTGGCGATGATTGGGCACCTCCAAACGACATCGACGTCGGACAAGTCTTAAAGATAAAAGAAGTTCGGCGGACGACAATTTAATACAACACGTGGACGAGGTAACACAAAATCCCTTTTTCATTTCATTCACAAAATATACACTACAAAGCCCAGCAGGCTAAAGAAAGAAAAGCAAAACGACAAGAACAAGACGAAACAATAGAAGAAAAAATATATACATGGGAAGACGGAAAGACAAAAAGAGCCCTAAGGGGGCCCGGCTTCCTCCGACCTCAAATTTTCGGCTTTGACCCTCGCCAGGGAATCCCTTAAATGTCTGACTTCTGCTTCCAATTCTCTCTCTCTCATTAATATCTCCATATATCTTCGATGATATCGCTGGCTTTCGCTCTCCGCCTCTCGATGCCTTTTTCTCAGGACCTCGGATTCTGCCTCCGCATCTTTGACGGCCTGCTGTTCGCATGCCAGCTGGATCTTCAATTACTGCAGCTCAGCCGTCCTCCCCCCAAGGGTGATAGAAAGCTCTTCTGTAGTTCTTCTTAGGGATTGGAGTTCACTGGAATCCCGAGAGGAAGCGAGCTGAGCCCTGCCAGCCAGCTACCCTTGAAGACGGGCAACTTCGTCTGTCGCCACCCTGAGTCTCCCTTTGTATTCATCCACCTGCCTGCGCCAGCCGGCCCGATGTGCGTCGTAGCCCGCTTCATCATCCTGAAGCTGCTGCTGAAGGTCAGAGACCTTCTTCGACCACTCCCGATTGCCGTTGGCCCGAGCCAAGAGCCGGGATGAACTTCCCTCTAGCTGGCCAATCCTCTCCTGTGCAGCTGACAGTTCCACCCTGAGAGAACTGATCTTGGCAGCTTGAGCCCAAATTCGATCGCTGACGCGCTTCTTGTGTTCCTCAAGCTCCTTTGCAAAGTTTTTCTTCCTCTGACTGTACTCCATGATCCCCTTCACGTGGAGATTTCAAAAGTGGGTGGCCTCCGTGGTGGCTTCAGAGTGACCCTCCCTTAACCTGCGAAGCTCGCCTTCCATCTTTTTCGACCTTTTTGTCAAATGAAGAACTTCCTTCTTCAGCTGTTGGATCGTGGACTTCAGCAAAATTTCCTGGGGCAGGGAAAGTGCTTCGGTAGGATGCTGCCATCGAGAGATCAAAGTGTCAAGGCACGTCTCATTGCAGAAAGAAAAACAAAAAGGAGAAAGGAAGAAAGAAGAAGCCATCCACGATGAGAAATTCAACTTTATTGATTGAATATTTCTTAAAGACAAAAGGAAAAAAAAAATTGCAGTAAAGGAAAAATACAAGGTCGGAGGTCTCAGACCTCAGCGGTAGGAGTTGGGGAGCTCGGCGTCCCTGGAAGGGGGGCTGCGGCAGCAGTAGCAACAGGAGAGGGACCGGCCTCATCTTCAGACTCCTCGCCTAAGAAGCTGAGATCGAGCTCGAGAAATTTCCTGGTCACCTTCTCCTGGCAGAGCTCGAACCCCTTGATGAATGCTTCTTGGTTGAATCGGACGTTCAGGTCCCTCATCTCCACGGAGGCCTTGAACTCCTCCACCGCAAGACCCTTGGCCTCCGAGACCAAGACCAGAATCTGCTCCGCCAAATTGGCGACCTCGGCCTCCGCCTTTCTCACCGTCTCCTCCGAGGTCTGCTTCTCTTCCTCCCGGGCCTGCTTTTCTTTCTCCAGGGCCTCTTGGAGGGTAACTACTTCAGCGGCCTTTTCTTTGAGGCGAGCGACTTCGGCCCGACGATGCTCCTCCGCCTGGATGGTGTCCCTCCTCGCCCGGTTCGTCACCTCGATGTTGGCAAGGAGCTGGTGCCCAATCTGCAAGGGCGGCTAGGGGATCAGAACAAGGGTCGAAAAGCTAATTAAATGAAGACTTGTTTACCTCGAGAAAAAACTCTAGGGAGTCCCAAACCCGCTGCTCAGGATCGGCGCGGTCAATCCTCTCGATGACTTTAGGCATAATGCAGCCATCGATCAACCTCTTGATCAAGTCCCTATCATTGAAGGGATTCTCCGGCTCTTCTTCAAAACCAAGGGACTCTTCAACGACGGCTTGGCGGCTACTCGCCCTGCGGGCCACCGACTTCCTTCTCCTCCCCCTCTCGGTTCCGGGTGCCTCCGTGGAATGGACCCCCGAAACGGGAGCCCCAGCGGGGGGACTCCTTGAAGAGGCCCAGGGGGCCGATGGTTTGGCTTCTGAAAAAACATCGATCGCGAGGGCCGCCTGGACAGGCACGGTCGAGCTCGTCTCCTCCACTCTGGCCTTCTTTGCTGATCCGGAGGCCGCGGCACCTTTTCTTTTGTGGGCCTTGAGGCCCCTGGCGAGCATTCATGCTACTTCAACGTCCATTCCTGAAAAAAAAAATCAAAAAATCAAAAATCAGCAATGGGGTGAAAAAGGAAGAAGTGACATGCAAAAAAAAAAAAAAAGAGAGAAGAAGGATGGAAGAAAAAAAGAGAAAAGAAAAGATGGAATACTCGCAGGATCCTGGGGGCTCAAGCCGATGTTGAACAAAAATTGCTCCTTCAGAAGATTGGGAAGGGAAGGAGCAAAATAGTCAAGAAGCTTTCGGACGGCCTGAAGGTTGTCCTCCCCCAGACTGGGAGCCCGACGGACAGAGTCCCTCAGAGAGCCCCAAGGGGGCAGGCCCAGCCTCAAAGTTGGGCAGTGGACGAAGAGATATTTCCCCTTCCAGTTGTGGATTGAAGAGGGAGCACCTTTCAGCAACCCCTTCTTGCCAAACTGAGGGGAGAAATACCACCAGTCCTTCGTCGAAGGGTGACGCTTAAAGGTATACAAATGCATAAACAGAGAGAGGGATGGCTAAACCTCGACTACGTGGCAAAGAGAGAGGAATCCTATCAAAAACCTAAAAGAATTCAGAGCAACTGAAGCTAAAGAGATATCTAAGAAGCGAAAAAGGATGACGACAAAGGGCGGAAGCGGAAGTCGGAGTCCGGCATGGAAGGCCTCTTGATACAGGCAGAAACGACCGGGTGGGGGAGTGCTAGCCTGGTCGGAGGGGTCAGGAAGCTCCAGGTCATACTCCGGAGGAACTCCATATTGAACCCTTATCAGTAGGAGTTCATCCAGAGTCAGGGAGCAGGGAATGGCACCCGACGCAAAAATCGGGCGAAGCCCAATCCCAGAAGTGGGTTCGTCTACAGAGTGGGGCTCCTGGGGGGCTGAGGCGGAAGAACTCCCGAAACCGCTAGAGGCGGAGGTGTCGGAAGATATTTCGAATGACTTCAAACGAAGACCCTAAAGATCCTGGAGAAATCAGACGGGACAAAGGATGAGGGTTTGCGGGAGACCAAATCAGAGGAATACGACAGAAGAAAATGGAGCAGAAAAGGCCCCTAAATGGCAAGAAGAAAAATGAAGGTTCTGGGACTAACCTAGATCGCTCTGAAGGATGCAGAGGGGTGAGGACAGGGATGACTCGAAGGACGCCTAGGGCCAAAGAAGACGCCAAGGAGGGTCAGGGCTCTTAAAGAAAAGGCGGACACCGATAGAACTTTCAGACGGAATAGGGCCCTTGAAGGTAGAAGGGCGGGTTTAAATAGGCCCTGAGATCCGATGTAATGACGATTGCGAATCTCCTCTGGCTGGTCTCTTTTCGCCGTGTGTCCCACTCACCACAGCTGGCGATTAAAAAGTGGCAAACGGCTGACAGTGCCTTTATTGCACCATGCCTTGAGCACCGTTCCGCTGCAGGTTCCAAAAGAGCCTCTTCGGATCGCCTTGATTTGAAAAGACTCCGGTGCACGCGCATTAAATGCCAAAATATCTGAGGACGATCGCGTGCGGACATCGAGGGAGCAACTTTGGCTGTGACAGTCTTTTTGTACTTCCTTCATTCGAAATTCGAACTCGAAAGTAGGGGGACTGGTGTTGGGTATAAAATACCCTCAACCGAAGTTCTTAACAGGATTGACCCTCCCGAGACTCCTCCGACTGTCGACCGCAGACGGTATCTTCCCGGATTTCTCCAACAGTCAGATTCCCACAGTGCTGACTGAATTCCTCCGATGGACGAACTCCCACTACACCACCCGAGCTCCTTCAACATGAGTTCCCCCAGTTATCTATTAAACCGCCCTAAGTGCTCACTAAGCTCCGCCGCCAGCTGACTTTCTACGACTATCAGCTACTCCCCGAATTCCTTCCAGACTTCTTCCAGCCAGGTTCAACTCCAATCCGAACTACCCCGGACTTCGCCAACGGCTAAAGTTCTCCAACGGTAGATTCCTACAACTACCAGATTTCAGCCCGGACTCCTACGGGAGCCAAATCTCGTCCCCAACTCCAACTACGGAAAGGCTTCGCCCGGACTCCTACGGGAGCTGGGCTCCGTCCTCGACCCCGATTGTTGGTAAACTTCGTTCGGACTCCTACGGGAGCCGGACTTCGCCCCTGACTCTAATTGCAGGTAGACTTCGCCCAGACTCCTATGGGAGCCAGACCTCGTCTCCGACTCCGGCTACGAGAAGACTCCGCCCGAACTCCTACGGGAGCCGGACTTCATCACCCACCTCGACTGATGGTAAACTTCATCCGGACTCCCACAGGAGCCGAACTTCACCCCTGACTCTAATTGCAGGTAGACTTCGCCCAGACTCCTATGGGAGCCAGACCTCGTCTTCGACTCCGGCTACGAGAAGACTCCGCCCAAACTCCTACGGGAGCCGAACTTCATCTCCGACCTCGACTGATGGTAAACATCATCCGGACTCCTACGGGAGCCGGACTTCGCCCCTGACTCTAATTGCAGGTAGACTTCACCTAGACTCCTACGGGAGCCAGACCTCCTCTCTGACTTCGGCTATGGAAAGACTCCTCCCAGACTCCTACGGGAGCCGGACTTCATCCCCGACCTCGACTAATGGTAAACTTCATCCGGACTCGCACGGGAGTCAAACTTTGCCCCTGACTCTAATTGCAGGTAGACTTCGCCCAGACTCCTTTGGGAGCCAGACCTCGTCTCTGACTCCGGCTACGGGAAGACTCCGCCCGGACTCCTACGGGAGCCGGACTTCATCCCTGACCTCGACTGATGGTAAACTTCATCCGGACTCCTACGGGAGCCAGACTTCGCCCCTGACTTTAATTGCAGGTAGACTTCGCCCAGACTCCTACGGGAGCCAGACCTCATCTCCGACTCCGACTACGGAAAGACTCCGCCCGGACTCCTACGGGAGTCGGACTTCATCCCTGACCTCGACTGATGGTAAACTTCATCCAGACTCCCACGGGAGCCGGACTTCACCCCTAACTCTAATTGCAGGTAGACTTCGCCCGAGCTCCTACGGGAGCCAGACTTCGTCTCCAGCCCCAGCTGCGGGAAGACTCCATCCGGACTCCTGTTGGAGCCGGACTTCATCCCCGACTTCAACTGAAGGAAGACTCCATCCGGACTCCTGCGAGAGCCAGACTCCAAGCTCCTCTCAGACGGGTGGCTAGCCACCTCTCTCCGCCAGACACCCCAGTCGAACTCCGACCGATAGGCCTGGACCCCCTGGCAGGCCGCAGCAACAGTCACGACTCTGCTCCACCTCCTGTGACGGATTCCATGCAGCTCCATCACTCCCTGGCAGGCCATAATAATGGCCACGATCCTACTCCACTTTCTGCGATGGATACCGTGTGATTCTTCCATTCTCTAGCAAGTCGCGACAACAGACGCCGCTCCGCTCCCCGTGGCAGACTCCACGTGGCACGCCCCGGTGATAGCCACGGATCCACTCCACTACTCTCCGCAACAAACTCCTCCTGACTCTGTGTGGCCCACTGCCAGATGGTTACAGACATCGCTATCAGTTTGTTGCCCCCTCTGCCTATAAAAGGGGGACCCCAGATACGTTATTCTCTAAGCTCTCATTTTTTACCTAGAAACTCTGCTAAAATTTTCGTTCGAGCACTCCATTCTTGTTGAGGTAGAGAACTGACTTGAGCATCGGAGGATCTTATCGGAGCAACCCCACCTCCGGTTTAGACTTCTTTTGCAGGTCCCAGCGGCGACTGCGACCCCCACAACTCCAACTTCTCCGGCGTAGGCGGATTTTTCCACCAACAATAGGTATAAGAATAATATATAAGTGGACAACTCATGATGACATGCACAACTAAATTAAAACTTTTGTCTAATTATATCTCCTACTATTTTAATAAATTTCATAGCCTTAAGTTTGAAAATGAGAAATATCATTATGTTTCTAAGTGGGGATGAGATCTCTATTCCTCACAAACACTTTGTGGATAGTACAACAAGTATTCATGAGTTTAAAGGTAGATAACTCTTTACCAATTGTGTCTCATAAAACTCTCGATATTTCTCTTGCCTCTAGATCACTCATAGTCTTGTGGATAGCACAATAAACTATAATGTTCTAGTTAAGTTGATCTTTCATTCCTATATGATCATACTCAAACAATACTATCCTTGTAGATAGCATAACAAAGCAATACTATTCAAATATGCCATAAGCATCAATATATATATAGTCAACATCATATCAATCTCTATAGCAAGCTTTGTGGATAGCATAATAAGCTCACTATAGATCTTGACATACTCTATTAATTAATCATGAAGGAAGGCCTTTGTAGTGTCTACATCACTAATCAATCCAAATTCAAAACTCAATAGACTAAATTGGCTAAGTAAGTAGATGGGAGGCTCCTCAAAGCTTTTTTTAGATACTAACAGAGTTGGCCAAGCTAGCATTCAAACCTAATTAGATAACCACCTTTGACACTTGCCTAAACACCAATTGATCAATGAATCCGATATTCGGTTAGCAAGTGAATTTCGATGCTACAATTTAATATAATTTTTAGTTAAGGGTCTTAGACTGATCCCATGCACATCCTAACACTTCAACACATGTAATATGCATATACTAAGAATGAAAACAACTTTCATGCGTCATATCATACTATATAACATACTATGCAAGTTGCAATATTATTCATATAACGATGGCAAAAATATGAAAGCTAAAATCATGCAGGGTGTACTTAGAATTTTGGTTCAACACTTAAGCCAACATCATTTGGCTATGATTTGGACTCAACTCTTTGGTCCAATTCACATGTCAAAATTGACTTGGGTCAATAAATTGAATCAACATCCAAACCCTAATCAAATTAGGTTTGATCAAGTTAGCAAATAGACTAGAAACAATACATCCTAATAAAATCGATTCAAACATCAATCTACCATGAATCATAAAATTTTAGATTATAATAAATTCAAAATTTAACAATAAAAATTTAAAGTTATACTTCAATTATGGTTAAAAATAATTTTTGATTTTAAGATCGATGCAAGAAATCGATAGAACATTTTGGCATCATATGAATCAGATCAAATCTATACTACAACAATAGCAACTATTTGATTGAATCTAATAAGGATGGCTCTGATACCACTGTTGGATTTTGGTCATATAATGGAATATAAATTTTAAAAATTTTTAACATGCATAAAATCAGTTTTAACAATTAAAACCAATATACCAGAACTCAAACTCTAGAATCACCTTATAGACACCAATCAAACTAGAGCAAGCATGCAATGAGATAGAAGTTATACTTCTTGAAGTTAGTAGTTGGGTAATGAAAGAATCCCCATAAGGCTCTAAAGTCGAAGCCCTCCAACGATAATCCATATGGGACCGATCAAGGTCCTTCCCAACCGAAGTAGTACTGTAGCCTTTCTTCACAAAGACACTGCCGGCTTCTTTCTTAAGGAACTATTAGAACCATCACCTGTAGCCTTCAAATCCTCCACTAGGACTATGCCAAGAATCTCTTCTTAAGAGATCTTACCACCCAAAATAGGTTTAGAACTTCAACAATTGAAAAACCCAAACCCTAGGACAAGCAATCCCTTGCTTTCCTTTTCTCTCTTGCCTTTCTTTCTGTTTTTCTCTCTTATTTTTCCTTATCTTTTCTCTAAGTTTTTCTTGTCTTTTCCTCACTAATCCCATGCCTAATTTTGTTAATAATATAAATGTTAATTGTATGAGTTTAGAAAATAAAAATATAGAAAAACACCCTATCACATTACACATGCGATTGGCTTGTAGGGCATTATTCTTTCACTCTGATCAACTCTTTGATCAACCCTTGATCTTTCTTTTCTCTTCTCTTTTTTGATCTTCTTCTCTTGATCTGGAAGTAACCAAGAGCTTGAAACCAGCAAGAAAGAGGGACGCCCAAACCAACTTTGGGTGTGGAGATGATGGACCCAACAAGTCTTGGACGTTGGAACCAAAAGGGAGGAAGAGAGGAGGGCGTGGGGGCTATTTGGGAGGCTGGGAGCTTGCTAAAATCTGATACACAACTCTTAGGGGAGGCCTTCTTAAACAGAGGAGTAAATGGATTCATAATCAAAACCAAATCAGCCATTTAATGTGAGTCCTAATCGCATTAGGAGTCCTTGGCACCCTCTAGGGCTCTCTCTCACATACCAACTAGAAGAGGAGGCATGGCCCTCCCTAGTCTTTCATGCCATCTTCCATGTGGGCACACACACACTTGATCAAATCATGTGGCACCCCAACAAAATAAATCAAGGAGTCAATCAGGGCATTAAACCCCTAATATACTTGATCCAAAACTTCGGGCACCCAACATTTGGAGCTCCATAAATCTAATTTATTTAAACTCTTAGTAGGTAATTAACTTGAATTAATTCTTATCAAATAAGTAATTCAAATTTAAAAAAAAATTATTTTTAACCTTGTGCTAGCAAGGTCATCCTAAACCCAATAGGATTTCTTCTAACCTAATTGAGACTTCATAAGTCCAATTGTTTAATCCAGATCAAATCTCTTTGTTGTGTGACCCCATAGGTTCAATTATATTTGGTAGTGAGATATATCATGATTTCTATCATAGTATTATTGAAACTCTTTTCAATGGATCAGAATGATTCCACTCTAACTCAACAAAGATTGTCGATGCTAAATGATCCTAGTGGGCTCTCATAATTTACCAGTGACACCTAGTAGTATGTATGTAGTGGCAATCCAATAGAATCAAAAAAGAATCTCAAGGTGTAGTTTTCGTATGATTTAATCCCTCTATTGTGAGTCCCGACTAGATGGTAGGTCATGGATAAATCATCAAATCTCATCATCAGTTATATGATAAATTTGATTAGCTCAAGTCCAATTATGATTCTCATGAAAACTCTTTTCTATCAATCATACTGCTATGGCCACAGACTTATGGACTCAGCTTCTCAAATCCCATAGGACCACTCCTTTCTATCAAGATCGATAGATTCTATCTAGATGCACATCCTACTCCTATAGTGGACCAACTATCATCAACATACACTTACAAGGACTTAAAGAGGCCGTGTAAAAAATAGGTGCCCTAAAGCCAATTGAATTTGTATTTCGATGGCACTTATCTTTGTAAAACTCCAACTTATGTATTGACATTTGTATATTAATAAAGGCATTCTTAGATTCATCATTTACAGCTATGTCTTTCTATGTTTAAAAGATAATGATGAACCCCATAGATTAGGACAATAATTTTGGGGTCATAAAGTAGTCATGCCATTAAGACCTGAAACCCCAAAATCCTAATCTAAAATCATTCTTAGTCATTGAAGCATTGAGTCGGAGATCAATGTTCTGGATAGACTAGCACATCCTATGTATATTCAAAGAAGAGGATGGCTGATCTTACAAGTCACTTATGTGAGACACTAATACAAAGATGTGGGTGCTCATTAGGTAATGAGTTCACTGAATTGACCTACTAAGAAGGTTCTCTAAGTGAGAGTTGTGCAACAGGCCCTTGACATGAGACCACCATGAAATCTTATTTACATGAACCCATATTTTAGTTCATACTCACTCATGACTAAATCATGAATAGAGTGTTCCAACTATGGTGAATTGTGTATGAAGATCAGAGTTCGGTCAATAAAAAATCGATCACTCCTAATAAGAGAAGTTATTATCCTAAGCTATCTCATCAAATGATGACTCAAAAAGTCTTTGATCAAAGTAAAAGAAGATTAGAAATGATTTCTAATGCTTCTTTAATTGAGTCTTCATTAGTAGGATGAGATCCACAAGATTAAGTGTTAGGATTTGACGTAATTTTATACCCATCGTTTATTTGGGATGAAGGATAATTGAAGGATTGAATTGCATGGTAACTTACCATTAAAGGATATTTTTAAAATTTTTACTGAATTTTATATTTTATAAATAGGTATGATATATTGCTAGATATCAATCTTGCCTTATAGATTTTCATGAATTAAAGAGTTTAACTCATGAGTCAATTAGAAAAAATTCTAATTAGACAACTTGGGTCGGCATGTGGTTTGACCTAAATTAATTAGATCGGCTCTAATCTAACTTGGTCAACATGCACCTAGACCTATTGTCAGCTAGATGTAGAATCCAATGGGTTACATACATCAAAAAATTGAACAAAGAATCAATTGGATTCATTTTATGGATGAATTGAAACTAATTGGGTGGCTAATTGGCAAGTTAGCACTTGTAGGCTAACCCTTGCTCCTAACCAAATTAGATTTGACTTAAACCTTATTTAATTAGGCTTACCTATTTATGTAGGACCTTGATTGGATCAAGCCTAAAGGGGGTAGCCAAGTTTGGGTATCCTCAAGCCTTATCCATGCCTATATCAAAGAGTCAAAAAGGGGTTGGACTCTAGGCACACCAATTTTGTGTGACAAATAGTTTTAGTGTGCAAAAGAGATCGAGAGTCCTTCTGCACATTAATCACTTATATTTTGATAAATGTCAAATAGATAAGGAAGCCTTCCACATCCCTTAAATTTTGATAAGATCAGAAATTAATTTTTAAATTAATGTGGAGACTTTGTTTGGATGCCATTACTTGCAACGACGCCACAAAACAAAACCATGTATTGTTTTATTCGATGAAGAGGATTTAAAAATCCTTTTAATCTAAAACCAAGACCCATGTGGAGCCCTCTTGGCTCTCTATTTGGGTGGCATAATCTTTAAAGTTTGTCATGGCCAGATGGGGCGTCAAACATCCCTTAATTCTTGGCACATGCGGGATGAAGTGACGCAAATAGTGGTGACTTCACACTAAGATTTCTCCTCATTAAGTTATAGTCACACCTCAAAATTTATGCCATCAGAAGCCTCGTTCAAAGAGCTTTTGACATGGAAAAAATTGGAATTTTCTAATTTAAAATAGGGCATTGAATGCTTATCCGGTTACAGACAGATGTGAGAAGAACCTGAATCAATGTATCTGAAAATTAAGAGTCCTTCTCAAATAAGCATCTTAATTTTCTGATATGCTAATTTGACGGACACATGAAGAGGCATATCTAAGCCCTTTTTTGTGCCCCTTTTGCTTCTATAAATAGGACTCATTCTAAGAGTCTAAAGCACTCAAACTCTCAGACAAAATCAATCCCTCTCTCTTCCTTGTCTTGTTAGGATATAGTTCTTCTATTAACACAAATCTGCTAATTTTAAGACAAGGCTTAGGAAGAGAGTAGGAGGCAATTTAGAGAGTAGAGAGAGTGAGGAAGAAAGGCTAAGCATTTATCTAAGAGGGGTCTTGGTCTAGGGTATGCTAAAAAGCTCAATTGGTGAAGCAGTTCATAAACAAGGTTCTGTCGAAGTAATTCTTTCATCAACTTTTTGTGTGGATCAATGTTGGAGGACTCACACTTGGGGGTCTTGTGGAATCGATTATCGACTTCTTTCCTTTCTTCATCGACTTAATAGGTATGAGTTTTATACCTATTAGTTATTATTTACTATATGGTTAAGGGGGTCTTAGGATTTTTGAATTTTTGGGCGACTTGAGTTTCAAAAAAAAATTTTAAAATTCATCTTCCGTTGTACTCCTCGAAACTCAACAGTGGTATCAGAGCCATCCTTAATCAATCCAATCAAAGAGTAATTTTTAGTATATATATATATGTTTCTGATTGCCACTGATTAGGATTTATGATTACAAACTATGCATCAAAACCCTAATCAAATAAGAGATATGTTAAGAATTAGTTATCTATTATTCTGTAAGGTTGCCCTGGTATAGTGTTGGACATTTGCTATGTGGTAAATGGTTGTCCTAGAATGATAATATAATTATCACCTTGCATACCATATGATGTTATTGTTACTTTGATTATAACATGTTCAAATTTTTTGTTATAGTATAAGGATGTGCATGAGACCATGAAAAAATCCTCATTAAAGTTATTTTAAGTTGTAGTGATAAGCAACTATAAGCTAACTAATTCTTGAATCGATTAAATCAATTGGTGTCTAGGAGTGTTTTAAGTATAGTGGTTATTTAATTGGTTCCGTTTGCTAGCCTGACTAACTTGTTGGTGTCTAGAAAAGCAATGGAGAGACCCCCACCAATCTTATATATTTACACTTTTCTGGTCAATTGAGTTAGTTTGAATCTTGAATTAGAATTACTTCATGTTGAAAAATTATTATAAGGGCCTTCTTTCATGCTAGGTCTATGTTATGACTGAAACTATTGTAGGTTTATTATGTAACCACAAAACCTACTATAAGGATAGTTGTAATATAGTTCTGGTGCATATTAGATGCTTATAATATTTTTGAGTGCAACCACAAGGGCATCTTATTCAAATCTGACTGTATTTTAATGAAGGGTCTAACTTAACTAAAATTTTATAGTTTATTGTGTAACCACAAAACTATAAGAGTTTTAGAGGCAAGAATATTGTTGAAAGTTGCATGGGATGCAATTGAAAAGGGTCTCCTACCTTTGAACTCATAGAGGTTTGTTGTGTAACTACAAGACTGATATGAAGAATTAAGATCTCAACCCCACTTAAGAAATCAGGATTGGGTTTCTCATTTACTATAGGAGAGGGTTATGATATCTGACAAAATAGTGGGAGGCACAACTTGATAGAAGATCTTATCTTATTGTGAATATCATTATGAGTGGTCTGATTGTATATTGTTCTTGTTATGTAGATAATTTCATCATGGCATCTTCACTCTCATTGCGAAGCATCCTAGATAATAATAAGTTGATCGATCTGAACTTTGTTGACTGGATGAGGAACTTGTGCATTGTTCTTGTACAAGAAAAGATCTCCTACAGTTTGTCTCCTACATTTTTTTAGTACCCAAAATACTAATAATACTTCTTTGTTCTTGTCTTTGTACTTACTTAGGCTCTGATACCAATTGACCCGGGCCAATGCACGTATGCGTGGAAGTAGCAGTGTGTGTGTGTGGGTCGGAGCCACAGAGGTATATTGTTATAGCAGTGTGACACAACAGTAAAAGCTACGTGCATACACATAGAAGCAGCAAATAGGTAGGCTACATGCATACACGTAGAAGCAGCAAATGGATAGATGAACTATAAGGTATACGATACTATCCGCATGCACCGTACATCTAACAGCCTGGAACTTAGGAGTAAAACAGCAAAATGAACTATGATTGAGGAGTACAAGAGATCAAACCTACGGATAGTACCTACTTAGACATAGAAAATAAAAGAAAAGGATGAACAGATAGACATACATAATTGAGATAAAGGACAAACTAGAGTAAATCAAACAGACTAGAGTAAATCCTACAAACATTCAGATACTAGACGAAGAGGTTAACATAATAAAAGACTAACAGGAGTCAAACATACAATACAGATTAACAAAAGTCTAAAGACAAATTAAGTACATAAAATAAAAATCTAAATTAAGATACAGGCTAATGGAAGGTTAAGGCTAACCGGCTAACTAAAGCACAAGCTAAGCTAAAATAAGAAAATACAAACTGAAACATAAGCTAACAAAAAGCTAATAGATTAAGATATAAGTTAATAATTGAATATAAACCAGAAACTATAGTTTAAAGAACTGAGTTTTTGAATAACAAAAACTATCCAGATTGCAAGTAAACAAACTAAAATAAAAGCGAGAAGAACTAATATAAAAGCAAGAAGCATAAATACAATAAATAAACTACTGAACAAACTATGGGAAACTAGCAAACTATACTACTAAGTAAATTACTAAGCTACTGATTAGACTACAAATAAAAGTAAACTATAAACTATGACTAAAAAGATAAACAAACTTCAGAGTAAGGCTAACCGAAAGAACAAACTAATTACTAGTTAACTACAGTAGCTAAACTATGTAGGAGCAAACCAAAGTGGAAAAGATTACTAACAAAAGAAATAAAACTTAACTAAGAAAAATGCATAAAATAGAAACAAAGAGTGGAATGTACAGAACTAAGAGCAGATAAACAAAATAAAATAAAACTTCTTAATATAAAAGAAAGGAGAATACTAACAAAATGAAACAAAGTATAGTATTTAAACAACGGAACAAATAAATAAAAGCTTAAAGTAAAATAAAATACTCTAACTAATCAAATAGCATATAATTGCTCTGTTGTTTATTTTGTGATTACACGATAGATTGTACTATAGTTTTAGTATGACCTTATAATATGTTACAGATGGTATTTGGGTTGTTTACCCTGATTGATCTGTTGTTTACTTCACAATCTCTACCAACCTTAGGGTTGTTTATCCTTAGGAGACTGATCCATTGTTTACCATCATGCTATAGTAATATGCTATAGTAACATGCTACAGTCACAACAGTACTGCACAGTATTTCTGCTACAGTACTACATAGTGCATCTGCTACAGTAATTAGCTACAATACAATTACAGTAATGAACAGTAATATAAACAAGCTTAAACGTAAAAAAGCTTAAAACCTAATTAACAATAGTAAAATGAAAGAAAAATAAACTTTATTTATAAAAGTACACTTACATGAAGTCTGATGAAATTGAAATACATATCTTACAAGATTTATGTATACTAATCAAGTTTAAGCAAATTTAAATACAAACTACAAGTGCTAATATATGCTAAACATGAGTAAGCACGTCATAAGCACACTTATTTATAAAACTCACATGGATTAACGGAGCTAAGATAGAGTTTCTAAAACTTGTATGGAGTACTGTGGAGGAAGAGAATGGAATGAATACTTTAATGGCGGAAATGAAGAGAAGAAAGTGGGATGGAATATTTTAAGGAAGGAGTGGGACGATGATGTTGGAAGAATGATGAAACGGAGTGGTATTTTGGTGGAAGAGAACAAAGGGAGAAGAATAAACAAAAAGAGAAATGGTGGAAGCTCTCTCTCGGGAGAATATTTTAATGGAATGAAGGGTGAGGTGGTGTCTGGTGGAAGAAAAGGAGGACTCCTTCACGTGGACCTGTCCCTGATGAAAGAAACAAACAAAGAAGTTAAAAAAAAAAAAAGTAAGAGAGCTTAGATGAAAGAAATGGAGATCATTTATCTTTTCTTTACTAGGTATATTTCTTGTTTAAGTAAGAAAAAAAAAAAAAAAAAGTGTACACCAACTAATCCTAATCACCGGGTTTTCTTTTTAATCTCTTTCTTCTACATTCTTAGTTCAAGATTTATATTTCTATTCTTCACGAATAAAATATATAAATAAAATTAAATATTATTAAAAAAATAAAAAATATATATATAAAGGAATTTGAAAGATGTTTCAACCAAAATCAACTATAATATTTACCAAAAACAAAATCAGCCGCTTCTTCTTTAGCTGATTCTAACGGATCCGATAGAAAATTTATTAAAAAAAAAAACATACATTTGAGAGAAAGATAGGGATGGAGATAAACTCACAAGGTGGATCAATTGGGATTTGAAGTGACTGGGGGCAGTAGAGATCGATGCGGTAGAGGAGGCAGGTGTGAAGCATTCAACGATCAACAAGGAAAGAAGGCGTTGGCTTCATATCTAAATTTCACATAGGCATGAGTGAGACGGTCAAAAAGAGGACGACTTTGTATTGGTATAGAAAACTTAGGCGAGAAACATACGTACCATGACTTCGATGGAGTACTTTTGCGTGAAATCAAATCCTCCATGAAATTAAATTTTGTTAGATCGTGCACGTGGGTTTCAATTGATTAACTCTGGCATATATATATTATATGCCACTGCCGTTGATATGTTTTGTGCGAACAGATTGTGCGCGATATGGTTTCCACGGCGCTTTTTTTTTTTTTTTCAAGGAAGAATAGTGGTTATATACCGCTGCATAGATATATTTTGTGCAAACAGATCGCGCGCGATATGGTTTCCACGGTGCTTTTTTTTTTTTCACGAAAGAACAATGGTTATATGCCGCTACTGTTGATATGTTTTGTGCGAACAAATCTCGCTTGATACCATTTTCATGGTGCCTTTTTTTTTCACGAAAGAATAGTGGTTCAGGAGTTCACGATGTTTTCGTGGATAGGCATTGGTTTGTTTTTTCCTTCAAGAAAGGGGTGCCATCACGTCTCCTTTTTTAGGTACACCAACATCACGTTAATTCTCCTTTTGGGTAGTAGTCCTGACATGTGTATTTGAGAGGAGTCTATGGCATTTCATTTTCTTATTAATGATATAAATTTGTTATATGCTAGTATAATAAATAAGTATTCATGCATATCTGTACTATATATTATACTGAACTCCGTCAAAAAATTATAAAATGCTGGTGAAAGTTTATATTAACGGTATTTTTAATATATGTCGGTAAAAAACTATCGCTATTTCTATAAATTGTTGTAGTGTATTTATACTTTCTTGATCAATTGAGTTAGTTCGAATCTTGAATTATAATTGCTTCATGTTGAAAAATTATTATCGGGGCCTTCCTTCATGCTAGGTTTATGTAATGACTAGAACTATTGTAGGTTTATTGTGTAACCATAAGACCTGCTATGAGGATAGTTGTAATATAGTTTTGGTGCATATTAGATACTTATGATATTTTTGAGTATGCTACTTTATTGTGTAACCACAAGGGCATCTTATTCAAATCTGACTGTATTTTAATGACAGGTCTAACTTAACTAAAACGTTATAGTTTGTTGTGTAACCATAAGACTATAAGAGTTTTAGAAGCAACAATATTGTTGAGAATTGCATGGGATGCAATTGAAAAGGGTCTCCTACCTTTGAACTCATAAAGGTTTATTGTGTAACTACAAGGCTGATATGAAGAATTAGGATTTCAACCCCATTTAAGAAATCAAGATTGGGTTTCTCATTTACCATAGGAGAGGGTTATGATATTTGATAAAATAATGGGAGATACAACTAGATAGAAGACCTTATCTTATTGTGAATGTCATTATGAGTGGTCTGATTGTATATTGTTCTTGTTATGTAGATAATTTCATGATGGCTTCTTCACTCTCATTGCGAAGCATCCTAGATAATAAAAAGTTGATCGATCCAAACTTTGTTGACTGGATGAGAAACTTGCATATTATTCTTGTATAAGAAAAGATCTCCTACATTTTGGATACTCCCAGCCTTGATCCTATTCAGAAAGATGCTACTGAGGAGGGGAAAGCCATATATAAGATATGGCAGAATGACAGTACTACTGTCAAGTGCATCATGTTGGCCTCCATGAGCAATGAGTTGTAGAGACAAAATGAGAAAATGGATCCTCAATCCATACTCAATCTTTAGGAGTTTATACGGAGAGCAGAGATGGACTGCTAGATATGAAATATCCATGCAACTTTTTCAGGCCAGGATGACTGAGAGCACACCAATTCAAACCCATGTGCTTAAACTCATTGATTTGATCACTAGATTAAGTCAATTAGATTTTCACATGCATGAAAAACTCAGTTAGGATCTGATATTACAATCTTTTCCAGACTCCTTCTCCCAGTTTGTAATCAACTATCATATAACAAGCTGCATACTCATTGCCAGAGCTGCTTAATATGCTTAAGGTAGCAGAAACCCACATCAAGGGAGAGAAAGATTCTGTTCTTCTTGTGAATAAGAAGAAAACTAGCAAGAAGGGTTCAAAACGAAAATTGAATCCTAAGAGTAGCACCTTCAAGAAGAAGAAGGCTAAGGATGTTACCTGTTTTCACTGCAGCCAGGATATTAGAAAAGAAACTGTAAAAATTTTCTTGCAAGCATGAAGCAGGGTGCAAGTACTGCACAAAAGGATATGTATATGATACAAACTACTTTATCATTAAGTCATTCAGCTGGTGATCTTTGGGTATTGGATACCGCCTATGGTTCACACATCTGCAAATCTTTGTAGAGACTACAGAAAATTCGAAGGCTGAAAAAGATGACTTTAAGCTGTTCGACGCTAGTAGAGAGATCATATATGTTGATGCTGTAGGCACCTACCTACTAAAGTTACCTTCTGGCAGTGTTCTGAAACTAGAAGACTGCTACTATATGCCGAAGCTAATTAGGAATGTAATATTTCTACCCTTGTTATTAAGACATGATTTTGAAATAAATGTAAAGGGCAATAGTTGCTCTATTATTCATTCTAATAAAATCTTTAGCATTGGTTTTATTGAAAATGGTCTTCTAGTTTTGTCACTTAATGATGAAATTTTTCATATTAATATGAGTATGAAAAGAAAAAGAGAGGATATCAATGAGACATACCTCTGGCATTGCCATCTTGGTCATATCAGTGAGTCAAGAATAAATAAGTTGTACAAAAATATAATCTTTAACTCATATGATTTTGAATCATATGGGACCTGTAAATCTTGTCTCATGGAAAAAATGACTAAGACTCCTTTTATTGGACATGGAGAAAGGGCAAACGAGTTGTTAGCTCTGATATACTCTGATGTATATAGGCCTATGACGACTTTGGCTAGAGGAGGATACTCCTATTTTATCACATTTACTGATGATCTATTTAGGTTCAGATATGTATTTCTTATGAAACATAAGTCCGAAGCTTTTGATAAATTTAAGGAGTATCAAAGCTTAATCAAAAAATAAACTAAAAAAAGTATTAAGATCCTTCGATCTGATCAAGGAGGAGAATACTTATCTAATAAGATTTTTGATCATCTTAAGTCTAAAGGTATTCTTTCTGAATAGACCCCTCCTTACACACCACAATTAAATGATGTAATGAAAAGGAGAAATCACACCTTGTTAGATAAGGTGCGGTCCATGATGTGTTTCACTAATCTGCCAATATCTTTTTGGAGATATGCCTTGGATACTGCTGCATACGTTTTAAATAGGATACCTTCCAAAGCTGTTCTTAGTACTCCATTAAAGATATGGATGGATAGAAAACTTAATCTTAAGCATCTTAAGATTTGGGATTGCCCAGCTTATGTTAAAAATATTTTTGGACATAAGTTAAGTGTTAGATCTAAAAAATATAGGTTTGTAGGTTATCCATAAGAGAGTATTGGATACTACTTCTGTATGCCTACTGAATAAAAGATAATTGTTAGTAGGCATGCTACTTTCTTGGGAAGGGAGTTTATCCAAGAAGAAGCAAGTGAGAGGATAATTGAATTTCAAGAAGTTAATAACCTACAAATAAACATGGACAGTCCTCAAGAAAATCCTCAACCAGAAGTACCAAATGAAGAAGTACATCCATAACACATACCTCCTCTCTGAAAATTAGAAAGAGTTCATCAAACACCTCTTAGATATGGCTTTATCATAGAGAATGACAGTGAAGCCAGTATCGTTGAGAATGATAATCCTCTAACATATTCGAAAGCTATCATGAGTAAAGACTCTGATAAATGATTGGAAGCCATAAAATTTGAAATGGACTCTATGATGACCAACCAAGTATGGTCTTTAGTTGATTTGCCTGAGGATGTAACTCCAATAGGCTGTAAATGGATCTTCAAAAAGAAGATTAGAGTAGATGGCCAAGTTGAAACCTACAAGGCTAGGTTAGTGGCAAAGAGTTTCAAACAAAGACAAGGAATTGATTGTGATGAAATTTTTTCATCAGTGGCTATGCTCAAGTCCATCAGAATTTTGCTTGCAATAGCTGCATACTATGACTATGAAATCTAGTAGATGGATGTCAAGACTGCTTTTCTCAATAAAAATCTTGAGGAAGAAGTCTACATGACACAGCCAGAGAGATTTGTCTCAAATGAGAGAGCAAATCAAGTGTGCAAATTATGAAAATCTATTTATGGATTAAAGCAGGCATCAAGGAGTTAGAACATCTGCTTTGATGTTACTGCCAAATAGTTTGGCTTCACAAAAAATATGGATGAACTTTGTGTGTATAAAAAGATAAATGGGAGTACCATTATCTTCTTAGTTCTTTATGTCGATGATATATTACTAATTGGGAATGATGTCCCAATGCTTCAATCAATTAAAACTTGGCTATCAAATCAGTTTTCCATGAAAGACTTAGGAGAAGCATCCTATATATTTGGTATTAGGATTTGTAGAGATAGATCTAAAAGGATGTTAGGCTTATCCTAGTCTAGGTATATAGACCTTGTGTTGAGGCAAGTAAAGGCTTATTCAACGTAGAGGCAAGTAAAAGAGGTTACTTGCCAATGAGTCAAGGCATATGTCTTTCTAAGAAAATATCTCTTAAGACACAAGAAGAGAGAGAAAGGATGAATTGTATCCCTTATGATTCGACAGGGGGGTCAATCATATATGCCATGCTTTGTACCAGGCCTGATGTGGCTTATGCTTTAGGCATAGCCAGTAGATTTCAGGGCAATCGAAGAGAAGAATACTGAAAAGCTGTAAAAAATATTTTTAAGTACCTGAGAAGAACTAAAGATATTTTTTTAATCAATGAAGGATCAGAGCTAAAACTAGAAGGATATATCGATTTTAGTTTTCAGTTTGATCTAGTGAAAGAAAAGTGCCCTATGAGCTAATCGCAAGTGTGTTGCGATGGAACTTTCTTTACAATTTTTCAACTCATGAAATGATATTTATTATTATTTGAGATATTGATTCATCATATTAACTGCATCTTATTATATCTAAAATTATGATGAACCCTAAAGATTAAGATAATAATTTTAGGAGACATGAATTGGTCATGTTAGTGAGATCTAAAATCCTAAAGTCCTAATATTAAATATTCTTGATCGTAGGAGCATTGAGTCAGAGATCAATATTTCGGATAGATTGGTACATCCTATGTATGCTAAATGGAGAGGGTGGCAGATCTCACTAGCCACTTGTGTGAGACACTAATACAAGGATGTGGGTGCTTATTTGAGAAATGAGTCCACTGAATTGACCCGATGAAAGAGAACATCTTATGGAAGCCTTATTTGCATGTCAAAGATGGTTCTCTAAGTCAGAGTTGTGCAAGTGATCCTTAGACCTGAGACCACCATGGAATCTTATGCACATGAATCCATATTTTGGTTCATACCCAAGCATAGCATTAAGATATGTACGGAGTGTTCTAGATATGGTGGAGTGTGTATGAAGGTTGTGAGTAGGTCAATATAGAATCGATCACTCTTAGTAAGAGGAGATCGCATCCTGTGTATTCTCAATCCTAGATGACTCAGAAAAGTTTTTTGGCCAAAAGTAGGAAGGAGATTAGAAAGAGTTTCTAATACTTCTTCATTGGAGTCATTATTGGTTAATTGAAAATCGATATGAATATGTGTTTGAGTTTGACATGATTCCATACTCAAGAACATATTCAGGGTGCAAAGATGATCGAAGGATTGAATTGCACGATAATTTGCCACTGAAGAATAGATTTGATATTTTTATTAAATTTTATATCTTCTGGATAGTCATGATACGTTACTAGACATCAATCTTGACTTGTAGGTTTTTGATCGAATTAAAGAGTTTAATTCGATTGCCAATTAGAAATGATTCTAATTATTGAACTCGGGTTAGCTCGATTAGACCAAAATCGATTAGATTGAAATCTAATCAAATTTGGTCAACTTACACCTGAACCTACTACCGGCTAGATGTAGAACCCAATGGGTCACACACATATAAAAATTGGCCAAGGATCCTTTTGAAAAAGGTTGATTGAAATTTTGGATTCAATCAGGGTTCCAATAAGCATGCTAGCACGTGTGGAAACCCTTGCTCCTTTGGAAACCAATTTGGTCCCATCCCTTGCTAATTAGCTAGCCCAATTTAGTAAACATTTGGGTCAGGACATGTCACCTGGAATCAGCCCAAATTGGGACACCACATCCCATGTTAACACCAATTATGAAAAGTCCAAGTTGTGGTGGACTCTTGGTGCAAAACAGGTTCTGCGTACAAGTGTTGGCGTGGACAGAAGAAAAAATATTATTTTTTATGAGATTAAAATTATGTGTGATAGCTTACATTACCGTCATCTTCTGGTATACATCTCAAAGTATGAGATATATTTTTTCTAAAATTTTTGGGGAAGATAAAAAATTGGAAAAAGAAAGATGTCTTGCGTGCGCGTAGAAGCATCGCATCTCTCCATGATTTGGAGAGTCCTTCTCCCTATCAAATGCTTTTAGATTGGAATGAGTTTTGGTGATAACGTTCTACATTTGATAAGCTATTTTTGATATTTTTTTTAGAATTTTTCTAGACTTATCTGGATGCCACACGGATGCCATAAGTCGGTCCTGATGCCTGCACGCATGGTGATCAGCAATCACATGAAGAGGTGCAAGCATAGCATCCTTCCATGAGAATTTTATCACTATTTTATATTTTCTAGAATCCATATTGAATCCTCAATCCACATGGATTTTTGAGGATTTTTCTAATTTGATAAGGGATGTGGAAACATCCTTTCTTTGGTTGCACGCGGGCAGACCAGGGTGCTGATCGACGTATCATGGATAAGAGTCCTTCTGCTTGAAGGAACTCTTATCTCTGATAATCAGATCAGATAAGCCTTTTGGGATAAGGTATGTCCCTCTCTTTTGGGGTCTCTCTGGTGGCTATAAATAGGTTGGGATGCTGGGTATCCGATGAATTCAAGAGGGGTTTCCAATTTCTCTCCTGTTGCTCTCCTTTCTTTCTTACAACCTATCTTAGTTTTAGGACAAGGCTTTGGGATTTAAGACGAAGCCTTATCTGGTCTTAACTAGGGTTGTAAGGGTCCTAAAGAAGGAGAATCAGAAGTTCAGAGGAGATTCTAAAAGGGTGAGGTCAGGTTCTTGAAGAAACTTGATCAGTACGAGGCTAGTCGAGTTCTAGGAGCTAGAACTCTTGAAGCAAGATGAAGAAGGAGCACTGTCTTTGGTTCAATTTTCATGTGGATCACCATTGGAGGGCTGATACTTGGATGCCTTGTGAAAATTAAGATTAGCACTACAGGTATTCTTTTTATCTTAATTTATATTTATTATTCTTTGATTATTATAGTCAAGAGTTTCTAGGCATTAGGGCTTCCGGTGCATTGGGTGTTTTGAATGAAAATTTTAAACACCTAACCCTTCCGCTGTGCCACCGAAATCCAATAGTGGTATCAGAGCCTATCTTGATTTATGTAATCAAAGATTAAATTATTATCTTGATTGTGATTAAGCATGAGTTTTTGGTTTGGTTCAAGTCAGGTCAAGGGTTGAACCCGATTGAACATCCAAACCCTATCATGTCTTAGAGATATATTTTAAATATAAAATATATGATGTATGTATAAAATTTTTTTAGTAGCTTAGTACTCTAATTGAAGTTCATCACCAGACCGTCCGATCATAAGAGCAAGTAGGATTCAGAGATCCTCTCTTCCTATTCAATAGGGTACTTTTATGGCGTATAGGGGTGCTACTGTGATGCTCCAAGAAGAAGAACCGTGAAAAGAATATTTTATATTCATGCATGTTATTAGAACTTTATGCATATATGATATGCTTGAGATGTTTAGTTATAATCATATTGTATGATTCTGCTTCCATATCTTAGAGATATGATAAGATATCATAATTAGTTGTTATGATTATTAAGATACAACTATTATAGTGTATTCTTGTGATAGATTGAATTAGGATCTGTTTGAGACCATTAAAGTCCTCATAAAAATTATATTAAGTCATAGTATTATGAACCAGAAGCTGATCTATTTTTTTGAATCGATTAATTAATTGGTGTCTAAGGAGTGTTTCAAATACGGTGGTTATTTAATTGATTCTATTGCTGGCCTGGCCAATTTTATTGGTATCTAAGAAAGCAATGGGGGGACCCCCACCAATCTTAACACTTTTCTGACTAATTAGATTAGTTCGAATCTTGAATGAAGGTAGCTTAGTATTTTAAATACAACTAAGGGCCTTCCTTCATGCTAGGTTAATATTACATCATGAACTATGGCTAGTTTGTTGTATTATCATAAGGCTTGTCATAAGGATTGATATAATATAATCCTGGTGCATAAAAGATGCTTACGATAATTTTGGATATACTGCTTTGTTGTGCTAACACAAGGGCAATTATATTCAATTTTGACTGTATTGAAATGAAGAGTCTTACTTAACTAAAATATTATAGTTTGTTGTGTTAACACAAGGCTAATAATATTTTAGAGGCCAAGATAAAATATTGAGAATTGCATGAGATGTAATTGGAAAGAGTTTCCTACCTATGAACTCATAAGGGTTTGTTGTGTTAACACAAGATCGTTATGAGGAATTAGGGTCTCAATCCCACTAAGATAAATATAAAATATATCTCATTTACCATAGGAAAGGGCTATGGTATCTGATAAAATAGTGAGAGACATAACTAGTTTTAAAAGTCCTCATCTAGTTATGCATGTCAAACATGAGTGGTTTGCTTATACTATTATTTTATGTAGATTTAAGTCTATATTATGACTTTTTTATTTTTATCCCATGATACCATAAA